>NC_067398.1:429550343-429775343 GCF_016432865.1 Antechinus flavipes
CTGGGATAAGAATGCATTATTTGACAAAAATTGCTGGGAAAATTGGAAATCAGTATGGCAGAAACTAGACACTGACCCACACTTAACACTGTACACCAAGATAAGATCAAAATGGATTCATGACCTAGGTATAAAGAATGAGATTATAAATAAATTGGAAGAGCATAGGATAGTTTACCTCGCAGACCTGTGGAAGAGGGAGGAATTTAGGACCAAAGAAGAACTAGAGGTCACTATTGACCACAAAATAGAAAATTCTGATTGTATCAAATTGAAAAGTTTTTGTACAAACAAAACAAATGCAGATAAGATTAGAAGGGAAACAATGAACTGGGAAAACATTTTTACAATCAAAGGTTCTGATAAAGGCCTCATTTCCAAAATATATAGAGAATTGACTCTAATCTATAAGAAATCAAACCATTCTCCAATTGATAAATGGTCAAAGGATATGAACAGACAATTCTCAGACAAAGAAATTGAAACTATTTATAGACATATGAAAATATGCTCCAAGCATTTTTGTTTTTCTTCCCAGGTTATTTATACCTTCTGAATTCAATTCTCCCTGTGCAACAAGAAAACTGTTTGGTTCTGCACACATATATTGTATCTAGGATATACTGTAACCCATTCAACATGTAAAGGACTGCTTGCCATCTGGGGAAAGGAGTGGAGGGAGGGGAAAAATTGGAACAGAAGTGAATGCAAGGGATAATGCTGTAAAAAAATTACCCTGGCATGCGTTCTATCAATAAAAAGTTATTTAAAAAAAAGAAAGAAAGAAAGAAATCCAGACTTGTTTCCTCTCCCATTTGTCCCTCATTTTTTCTCATTTCTTAATGGAACATGCCACGTAATAGTATTTGAAATCTTGAGAAGGGATACATGATAGGGCAATGGGTAAGGAGGTAAATCATAGACATAATGCTAGTGTCATTGGTAGAAAGTTTTTTCATGGAAGGTGTATTAATTGGTCTTAGTGAAAGAGGGGGGAGGAGGCTCGAATTTACAAGTTTTTAGCCACAGGATTCTAGTGCATAAAATGACTTTGAAAGCCTTGAATTTCATTCCTAACTCTCCCACAAATTAAGCCTAGGCAAATGATTTAATCTTACAATCTTCATTTATAAACTGATAGTGTTTCTGTTGCCCATAAAGGGATAATATGAACACAAATAATATAATAAGGAATAACTTAGCTAATGGCGCTTACTCTAGTCCTGAGATGCCTGTCAGAAGTTGCAGATGCAGCTGGTGTCTTAATGAGCCTGTGGATTAGTAACTACTAATAAAAGGTTAAAACAGAAGTCCTAGAATAAGCAATGCCAGTCTACAAAAGCTCCTTTGTGCATGGCAGAAAAGTGGATTGCCCAGGTCTATAAGGCAGATAACTAACACACACAGTTTGAAAGACAGAAAAAAAATGAGTGGATTTTAAAGTGTAAATATTTACATATTTATCTATTTATATGCTTATAATAACTTTAGTAGTTGGCTCTTCAGTTTACCAATCTTAGATCCAGAGAATGGAGACCAAAATAACAAGTTAGTAGTTGTCTTGAAAATGTGGTGACTGAAAAGTGTATTATTTATGTAGCCAACTGTGTGTAGAAGCACAGGGACTCCTTTATTCCAGTTGATTCCCATGGCTGTTAAAGGTAAAGTGACCCTTCCCACCAGTTGTGTTGAGATTCCTTTTTGTATAAATAAGTGTGTAATGTGTCAAATTCCATACTGTCTTTCTTCCTCCGTAAAGTTTAACAGCCATGTTTTGATGAAAAGAACCTGAATTGTATTCTAATGAATTCTGCCAGACTTTTTTTGCCTTCAACCTTGTACTCAATTGTGTGGCCTCTCCACTGAAATGAATGAAACAAATGAGTGTTATTTTGTCTTTCTCTCCCTCAAATTCTAGGAAACTTGGAACTGCTGGGCAAAAACTTGGAGGCTCTGCTGTCCTGTGTCATATAAAGCATGATCCTATGGACCCAGGAGGATATTTCACCTTGACCTCTGCTAATGTGGGAAAATGCCAAACAGTTCTGTGCCGGAATGGGAAACCTTTGCCTCTGTCAAAATCTTACATCATGAGCTGTGAAGAGGAATTGAAGAGAATCAAACAGCATAAAGCCATTATCACTGAGGTGAGTACATGGTACCCCTGTGAAGCAAGAGAGGAGAGATACCTAAGACTCACTCCTCTTTGCCAAAGACCTGCCCTGCCAACATTTAGCCATATCTTTCATTTGGGATAGCATGACTTGAAACTCTGGATTAAAGTCAAAATTCTGAACCCAAGTGGCATTTATCAGATTATTTTCAGAATGGCTCAGAGATGTTTTTAGGGCGTTAATAAGTCCTTGATCTTGATTTGTAAAATGGGGATAATGATGGCATCTATCTCATAGAGTTGTTAAGAAGCAGCTTGATAATAGGTAGATGGAACATTGGATTGGGAATCAGAAAGGCCTAAATTCAAATTCTGTCAAACACTTAGTAGCTGTGTGACTCTGGACAAGTCATTTAAGTTTTGTTTTGTCTCAATTTCCTCATTTGTAAAGTGAAACTAACAACAGGGTTGTTGTAAGGATCAAATAATATTTGTAAAGTTCTTCGTAAGCTTTCAAATATTTATTTTAAATGCTTGTTTATGTTGTACTTATTATTAAGACAAAATGAAACACGGTATTTTGCACAAACAGTTCTCATTATTATCTTTTTCAGTGACATAAAGAGAAACTGGTAACTTAGAAAAATCTAGATAGTAATGCCACCAGTTATATCTAAGCTCTTAATTGTTTACTATTTCTTTGCTTCAGGCCTAATTAATGAGGTCATACCTTAGCCTGAGGAGATTTTTCAGCCCTAAATGGTTTTTCTTGCCTGTTCATAAAATTATGCTGAAGCTTCGATGTAATTATTTTCTTGGGTCTCCAGCATAGGTATGAAAGATTTGAAACATTTGCTTTTTTAATTATATCATTAGTTAAAATACTTTAGCTGAACTCATGACAGAACTGTTTTCTAAATTCCACTCTGTATTATATTGTTTTCAAGTTCCAGTATAAGGATAATTTTTTATGCTTTCTGTGATGAAAACAGAAAGATGGATATTATAAGTGATTTTGTGATATTAAGCTGCTGATAACAAGAGTTTAAGCAAATAGTACCAGAGATGACTTTGAAGTTGAACTTTTCTTGCTTTAAAAACTCTAAAGAAATTCTTTTTTGATTCTTTAAAAGAATTCCTTTCTCCTTGATCCCATTTCTATTTTTGTTCCTTTATTTAATATGAGTAGAAAACCAAATGAAGTTGGTTGGTAGTCCCCTTTCGGTACCAAAGAAGGTTTGCTCTTAATTTGTACCCTTTAAGAGAAATCAGGATAGGAAGGAGGGAAATGTGTGATATTAGAGGAAACAACACTTTTACAGAATTAATAAAGGATTAAAATTTTGTTTGCAATCTTTTTCTTTTTAACCTATAATGCCCTTCCCTCTCCCCTCCGGCAGTTGGGGTTAAGTGACTTGCCCAGGATCACACAGCTAGGAAGTATTAAGTGCCTGAGGCCTTGAACTTAGATCCTCCTGACATCAGGGCTGGTCCTCTATCCACTATGCCACTTAGCTTTCCCTCCTATAAACTTTTTTTTTTTTTAATACAGTGTTATCCTGTTTTAAAGTAAAGCCTGACAGTTTTATATATGCCTATTATATAACTCCTTTTATAAAATCATTATATTTTTTCTGTATTGTGTCTATATGTTGTCAAAGTTTATAAATGAAGATGAAATTCCGCAATCAGTGGATCACACAAAAGAAAATAGTTAAAATCATTAGATGAAGTAGAAGGCAGGCTAACTGATGACGGAACTTTTTTTGGCCATGGGAACTTGGGAACCTAAAGGGAAAAGTGGCCCTTCAGCTTGTTCTGCAGTGATGGTAGCAGGATGGTGGGAAAGTAGAACAGAGTGCCAAGAATCACAATTTTTAGACCACTAACAAACTTTAATTTGGCTTGGTACTCTAAATATAGGATTGTTGTCCACTGATCAGTGAGTGAGCATATTACTGGACAAACTGAATCAAGTTTATCTTGACATTCTTTAAAATTGGAAGATGGAAGGTTTTCAAAGGCAAAAAAAGTAGTTGGCAAAATGTTTATTTTGTGCTCCACAGATACAAGAAATGTTATCATTAATATATTTGAATATGTATTGCAATACTAACAAAAGCAGTTGTAGAAAAGATCACCATGAAACTGTAAAGCAGTTTGGAAGGAATTAGGCATAAGCCAACATTTCATACTATATTCCAAGATAAGGATAAAATGGATAAATGATGTAGACATAAAAGTAAAAACATAACTTAATTTGGAAATTGTGGGAAAATGTACCTGCCAGATCTATGGAGAAGAGAAGAATTAATGATCAAAGAAGAGATAGAGAAGATCACAGGAAGTAAAATGAATTATTTTGATTATATAAAATTAAAAGATTTTTGCACAAACAAAACTAAGACAGCCAAAATTAGAAGGAAAACAGGAAACTGGGAACAGAAGGAGTTTATAGAAAATGTCTCCAATAAAGGCCTTATTCTTCAAATATTTAGAGAAGCAAGTCAATTTTATAGAAATAAAAGTAATCCCCCTGTTGATAAACAGTCAAAGGATATAAACAGGCAGTTGTCAGAAGAATTCAAAGCTATCAGTAGTCACATGAAAACAAATTCTAAATCATTAGTGATTATAGAAATGCAAATTAAAACAACTCTTGACATGCCACTTCATACCTACTAGATTGACTAATATGATAGAAAAAGGAAAATGCTGGAGGGGATGTGGAAAAAGTGGAACAATAATAGGTTTGTGGAGTTGTGAACCAGTCCACTCATTCCAGAGAACAAATTGTAACTATACCCAAAGGACTATAAAACTGCACACCCTTTGACCCAGCCATATCACTACTAGGTCTGTATCCCATAAGGATGAAAGAAAATGGGAAAGGACCTATTTGTACAGAAATATTTATAGCAGCTCTCTTTGTGATTACAAAAAAATTGGAAATAGGAGAATGTCCATCAATTGAGGAGTAGCTGAAGAAGTTGTAGAATATGATTGTGATAGAATAGTATTGTGCTATAAAAAATAACAAGCAAGATGATTTCAGGAAAAAAAAAACAGGGAAAACTTATATGAACTCACACAAAATGAAATGAGCATAATTAGGAGAGCAGTGTGCACAATTAAAAATAATACTGTAAGGATGATATGCTGTGAAAGACTTAGCTGCTCCAATCAACACAGTTCCAGAGGACCCACGATAAAAAATTATGTCCATCTCCAAAGAGGGAACTGATGAATTCTGAATACATATTAAAGCACACTTTTTAAACTTTTTTTTTTTTTGATTTGTTTGTTTGGTTTTTTTTTTTTTTTTTAACATGGCCAATAAAGATATATGTTTTGTATGATTTCACATATATAATTGTAGCTGTGGGGTGGAACAGAAAGAAAATTTGGAACTCAGATTTTAAAAATCAATGTTAAAAATTTATTTGTAATTGGTAAATATTTAATGAACTAAGTTATAGTGAAAAGATTTTTTTTTTTTTTAGAAAAGACTACCATAAAAATGGTTGTCATTTATTTACCAATATGAGTTGTTAAGGATGATGCTGTAGAGAAATTCCATGATGAAACTCTGATACTTGGTGACTTTGATGAAAAGGAAAGAATGATGAAGATGGAAAGAATTCTAGAAAAAAGGAGGGAGGAATTCATATAATTTGGAAGATGAAAATGAAAGACCAAAGAGTTGTAGATTATACATAAGTGTTACAAAAACACTTTCAAAGAAAAAAATAAGAATTGATAGGTGTTAGAAATGGAAAGCATCAAATAATAGCACAGAGAATGAAATTAATTATATTTTTTAAATAAATGGGAAAAGATTTCTTATAGAAGTGGTAGTTATCTTTGAGTCAACTGTCTTGCAGTAGAAAACAATTTATTAAACAAACAAACAAACAAAAAAAAAAGACTAACTAGGAGAAAAGGATATGGTGTATAGTTAAAAGAATTTAATCCCAAATTAATTAAACAAGCAACTATCAATAAAAATGGAAAATAAACAACCGAAATAACATTAATGCCAAGTATGATAATTCTATCCAGGAGTTAAAGCATTGTAAATTAATTGCTACATTAAGGACACCAACAAACCAAAAGATTCCCCCCAAGTCAGCAAATATTTGACTTAATAGCAAGATGGAGAAATTTGGCTGCCAGTGGCAACACCAATTTATGATATAAAATATAAAATCTTACAAAAAAGATGAGACAATTATGAGCTGATAAGGGTAGGTCCAATACCAAATATCCTGTTAGGTGCAATTTTGGAATGAAGCTAGGTAGTACAGTGGATAGAGTGCCAGGCTTGGAGTCAAGAAGATTTGAGTTCAAATTTGCCTCAGGCATTTATTAACTATGAGCCTGGGTAGGTCACATAACTTAATTTGCCTTAATTCCTTATTTGTAAAATAAGCTGGAGAAGTAAAAGGCAAATTACTCCATTATCTTTGCCAAGAAAACTGCAAATGAGGTCACAGAGAGCCAAACATGACTGAAAAATGACTGAACACCAACTATGAGGTAATCATAAAGTAATCAAATGATTAACATAAAGAGGTTTACTCAACCCTAAGAGAGGAAGGATTTCCAACTAGGATATGGTGAGATTTATCTTCAGCTTTAGTGGATGGAGTCTCTCCTTTTATCTCCTCATAGAAATGTATCTATTAGGTCAGCTGGGCAGATTAACTCAGGCACTTACCAAGTTTGAGAGGTTCCTTGTAGGAGGAACTTTTAATGTTTCTAAGTGTCAGAAACCAGTGTCAGGGAAGCAAGGGCCAATCAACTCCTGGGGACAGCTTTGTCTTTTCTTAAGGAAAAATATTAGTAGATGTTAGTCTCATCACACTAGATAAAAGCAGGAAAAGATAAAATCAGTCTAAAGCAAACCAGGCAAGATACCTAATTTCGCAAAGTCATCCCAAGTACATTCAAGGTGAAAACAGAAAAAGAACTACAAATAGAAGGAAACTGGAACATACTTGCAAAAATTATTACAGCAAATTTTTCTCTTATCAAATATAGTAGAGCCACCACATCTGGGCCCTAAGTCCCTGAAGTGCTTATATAGAAGTAGAAAAGGATACAAAAATGATGAAAGTAGTGAATGAGACAAACACATCTTTGATGGAGGTGATAGTTATGGAGGTATTGTAGGACTGATAAAAGTACGTTAAGAAGGTACTTTTGTTTACCAAAGGTAAAAATCTCAAGCCTTTTTTATACTAGAAAAAGTGACCCAGAAAACATCAGTAGCAATGATCCCTCTGCCTACTTTCCATCTATACAAAGTATTTATGCATGTCTTCTATACATAAATTGAGGACACTTTTGATGAGAGAATATCAGGAGAGAGCAAGTAGGCATAAAAAGTGAGACAGGGATAGATGCTTGCCAAAAATATTCACAGAGTCCATGTCAAGAAGGGACAATCCCTGAGTGAAATTCTTAATTGATCCTGTTTTCAGTTAACATTATGATTGATTATGTCAAGCCTCAAGATAAAATAAAGCCTCCTTAGAAGAAATCCATTTCCATTGCCAAGACAAAATGGATATAGAATTCCTATGCTGCCTATGTTCAACATGCATGTTCATATCTGTGTTCAACCTGCATCTGATTAGACACATATTATAAACTCATCCAACAGAGTATATATTCATGAAACAAACAAGACAGATGGAGACTGATCTGGATTGAGAGTTGCAAAGGGAAAGATCTCAATCTGAATTACTTTCTTGAGATTGTAAAACACTTTTTTACTTGTAACATTAAAGATACATTTTTTCAGTACAGGCATTTTTTTCAGTGTTGATGTGTGTCCTCAAGACCTGAAACACTGTCAGGAGAAATTCAATAAAAATCTCATCTTTTACCTTAAACCTTTCCCCACCCTTCCAGGAGCTTCCCTTGTTAGTCTTAGCCCTGAAAGACTTCCAGCTTATGGGGATACAAATTGGCACTCTCTGTTTTCACATTTGTAAGCTGAAAGTTTGGAGGGAAGAATAGTGCCTTACTTTTGGGAGAATTTTCTCTCATAGAATCATATGTAGGTTGCAGTGGAAGGTAATGACTCTACAAGAAGTTCATCCTCTTTCAGCATGCATGCTTTTATGCATTAGCTTCATTCTCCTTTTGAATTGTCAATGTTCAGTCCTTGGGTGTTCAGGACAATTGGTCTCCAGAAAATGATTTCAACCACCCCAAGTTCTTCCCTCTCTTTCCTGACCACCCTACTGTGGGTCAGCTTTGCAGTGTTCCCTTTCCTGTGGTGGGGGTGACACCAAAAGCACAAATGACTGTTCCCACATAGGCAGGAGGCTGACTTTTCACTCTCTGTTCCCTGTCTCTCTCTCCTCTAGGATGGCAAGGTGAACGGGGTAACTGAATCTACACGGATCTTGGGCTACACTTTCCTGCACCCCAGCGTGATTCCCCGTCCTCATGTGCAGTCAGTGACACTGACCCCACAGGACGAGTTCTTCATCTTGGGCAGCAAGGGGCTGTGGGACAGCCTGTCCATCGAGGAGGCGGTGGAGGCCGTGCGGAACGTGCCCGACGCCTTAGCCGCGGCCAAGAAGCTGTGCACGCTGGCCCAGAGTTACGGCTGTAACGACAGCATCAGCGCTGTCGTGGTTCAGCTCAATGTCACCGAGGACAGCTTCTGCTGCTGTGAGCTCACCGGAAGCGGGCCCCCCCCTCCGAGCCCAGGCATCTTTCCTCCCTCGGTCAATGTGGTGATCAAAGACCGGCCCTCCGACGGGCTGGGGGTGCCTTCCTCCAGCAGTGGCATGGCTTCTGAGATCAGCAGCGAGATCTCTACCTCGGAGATGAGCAGCGAGGTGGGCTCCACGGCCTCGGATGAGCCCCCCCCGGGAACCCTGAGTGAGAGCAGCCCGGCCTACCCCAGCGAGCAGCGTTGCATGCTCCACCCCGTCTGTCTGTCGGGCTCTTTCCAGAGACAGCTCTCCAGCGCCACCTTCTCCAGTGCCTTCTCCGACAATGGCCTGGACAGTGATGATGAAGAACCCATCGAGGGGGTCTTCACCAATGGCAGCAGGGTGGAGGTGGAGGTGGACATTCACTGTGGCCAGGCCAAGGAGAGGGAGAAGCAGCAGCAGCTCCTGCCGCAGGTGCCCGCCGAGGCCAGCGACGAGGGCATTGTCATCAGTGCCAATGAGGACGAGGCGGGGCTGCCCAGGAAACCCGACTTCTCTGCCACCGGGACCATCGGGCGCAGGAGAGGCAACGGCTCTGTGGCCCCCCAGGAGAGGAGCCACAACATGATCGAGGTGGCTGCCGACGCTCCTCTCCGGAAAATGGGGGGCTACTTTGCAGCTCCGGCTCAGCCTGATCCCGATGACCAGTTTATCATCCCACCTGAGCTAGAAGAGGAAGTCAAAGAAATCATGAAACATCATCAGGAGCAGCAGCAGCAGCAGCAGCAGCAGCAGCAACAGAGGCAGTATCAGATGGACCAACTGCCAGACTATTATGATACACCACTATGACCCAGTGCAAGTACTGTTTAAAAAATAATAATAAACTAACCAGAAAAGACTGAATTGCAAGAGTCTCCCAGGCTCACATTAAACCAGGGGTTTTACTCCACTTTTTCCTCCCTTCCACTCTCCATAAGTCCCTCATTTGCCTTTGCAGCTAATCTGTAGGTTCTCTTCTTTGTTATTTTTTAATAATCACCACTTTTCTTCTAATAATACTTTACCAATATGATTTTAACTGGTTAACTCTTCCCTTTCCCCCTTTCCCCTCCCCTAACATATCAGAAGTGTAAAGACAAAGAACAAAAGGTTTAATATATTGCAGAGAAACAGATAATGATGATGTAATATTTTTTAAAAATGGCTTTTTGTTGTTGTTGTTTGTTTTGTTTGTTTGGAAGACAGGGCAAGTTGCCAGTACTCAATGATTCAGTAATATTGTAATACTGTATTTCTTTGGGGGAAAAAAAGGCTTTTTTCTTTTTTTTTTTTTTTTTTTTTGGGGGGGGGGTCTTGAAAATGATAGACATTTGTAGAATATGGAGACTAACTCCTAGGAGTTGCTTTACTCTGTCAGGTGACTGAAGTCACTGAGATTCACTAATTTTCTCTGAGAGAACAGTTGATTGGGAAATTATTACTGTAAATAGCTCAGTGTTGTATAGTGATGCTTAAAATGTTTTGTAGTTTCAGCATAAGGACACAGCCTGAACAACTGACTTTGTGTTCTCTCCTTATCCCCTCCCAACCCCACCTTATTTATACCTGGCCTTCCAAGGATTTCAGTTCATGCTCATTTTGTGGTGAGCCTAAGTGGCCAGACCAGCTATCTCTACAAATAAGGTGGGTTCTTAGACCACTGAACAACAATCTGTGTCCAGTGAGCCTCTCATTTTTCTCCTTCTCCTTTTCCTTCCCTTAAATACTTACTTTTCCAGACATTTTTTATTTGTGTTCCTTATTGCTGCCACAACCAGCATGATTGTATAGAAGCTCATTTAGATCATTTACATACCAAGAGTTATATTAAAGCAGAATGCACAAATGAACATGTCATAATTTTTGTTATAATAAATATAAAATTTACAAGTAATGGGCCCATCTCCTTTTGTCTGAACAATCAGGAGTGTTTTAAAAACTATACCATCCAGTACAGGCTTGGAGAGGATTGGGACACACTGGAGATGTTTGTGGTTTGTCAAATGACCTCTGTGTTGGTGAATATTAATCTTTTGTGATTATTTTTTCAAATATCATATCCTGAATTGAAAAGGAAAGTCAAATTTCCCCAAATTCCTGTTGGTTTCTGTGTCTGGTCTTATAACTCTAGTCTAAGTAGGAATTGAAGAGGAGTGGAAGTTGCAGCAGTTCTCCTTGTTCTGGAAGCTTGAGGATTATATTTATTATTCTGTTTTCCACTTATGGCCTTGAATTCAGACTGTCTTTATCCAACATAGAAAGGAGATTTTGACAGAAACCATTATAGACCAGGGAGAAACTTCACAATCTCAACTGAGTTGCCCACCTTATTTGTACAATTGTGTCTCTCTTTCAAACTTAACCACCACCATTTTGGACCCATCAAGTTGAAAAAGATATTATTAGTCTGTCCTTCCATATGCAGAAAGACAGATATTCCTATGCAAAAGATACTCCATGACTTGTTGCCATGAATAATATAGTTATACCACAGTTATTGTGGGAAGGCAACATTTATCAATCTGTGAGCGATTCACTTGGGTTTTCTATCCTCATGCAGGTAACCCAATTGTGTTGATTGCTTTGGAGCTCTTGAGTAAAGGTATTCATACATCTGAGAAGCAGAAGGAAAGATAGGGACCCTTTGGGACCACTAAGGCTAGAGAAAGGGTTCTGCTCAGGTAAGACTGAGTTCCATAAGGAAAATAAAGGAGAACCATGGGGACTTGAGGATGTTTTGGAGCAGTCTACTTTTAACAGCAAACATTTCTTAGAGAAAGGAAGGAGCCACCTCTGCCATTAACTAGTTTTGACCTTAGACAAGTCATATAACTTCCCCAAATCTTAATTTTCTTATCTATAAAATGACATAGTTGGACTAGACGAACTTAAGTATTTTCTTAACTCTAACATTCTGTGATTCTGAAGTACCTGAGTTAGATTCACATCAAAGGCTTCTCTTCCTATATGTTGAAGGTATTCCAGTTTAATTTTAGGTAATCAGATCCAGATCAGGTAAGTGAGACTCGTTTTTCATTCTACTGAAGAGCTCTGATTTTTTTTTTTTTTGGTATATCTAAATCCTAAGTCAAGTCTTATAGGGCTCCCTATGAGAGTTTTAAAAAACCAAAATGACTTATACGTTCACGTTACACTTCCTCTAAGTCCAAACACCAGTGTTTATTCTGGGCCAGGGGATGCAAGGGTCTTTGCCATCATGGATTCCAGAGTGCACATGGTAGAGACTTATTAATGTTTGATTTTACTGTAGGCCAAAGTGTTGTTCTAGAGCCTATTTCAGTTGACTCTAAAGGATAGTCCAGAACTAGGCCCAGTGTGAGGATCACAGAATGAGAATGTTTCTTCTTGGACTACAAGGGAAAAGATAATGGTTGTGTGGCAAAAGCAAGACACCGGGGTCTTTGCTGGTGATTCATAAAGCCTGAAGTAACCCATCCTCTCTAGAAACAGTCTATACCCCTTCCCATTCCCTATAATGGGCACAAGAAGAGTTAATGTGACTTCTATTGATATTTCTGTGGTTGGTTCCATAGGGAAGCTTGCTAGGAGTTATCTAATCATTTCATATCTATTTATAATTAATTTTATTGATATTATATGTAATATCAACAAATATATATTATATAAATATTTATAATTAAATATAACTTAATAAATAATAATTAAAATAAATTTAATTGAATGTATACTGTCTTCTACATGCAAAGCACTGTTGTAGGTACTAGAAATACTAAGTTAAAATGACAGCCCCTGTGCGCTAGGAGCTTACATTTCAGTTTACAGAAAACCTGTACTCAGGTATAGAATATTTAGAGCCAAAGGAGAAAGTAAGCCAAGAGTCCTAAGGCTGTTGGGAGGAAGGGCATAACACTTTCAGCTGGGGACTATCAGAGAAGACTTTAGGGAGGCAATGGCATATGAGCAGAGCCTTCAAAGGAGAGAATTCTAAATGACACAGGTGAGAATGAAGTGTTCTAGTCATGGGAAAGAGTTCAAACAGGTGCACTGAATTTGGAAAGGTAAAGTCTGATCTGAGGAATATCTGACCCAATTTGTCCAGAACATAGAGTGCATGATATAAAATAACTATGAAAAAGAATATACTAGAGGAAATAGCCAGTGAGGTTTGGGAGGAATAATATAATCAGAGGGGTCTCTTTAGGAAGTCTATTCTGATATCTGCCTACATTGGATTATATAAACAAGAAGGAAAGAGACTAGTTGGGAGCCATAGCCCAAGGAGAAAAGCAATAAAGGCCATGCTAGGGAGGTAGAAAGTGAGATTTTTGTAGAGGTGGCAATTGATTATATATATAGGATGTGGTAGGGAAAAAGAGTCAAGATGGTTCTGAGGTTTCCAATATGGATGACTAAGAAGATGGAAATAGGGAATATGTGAAATTCACTGTCAGACATCTGTGGAGTGTGTTAACAGGACATGCAAGTATCTGTGCAGCTACAGTTCCATGCAGAGGACAGGACTAGATAAGTACAAGTGGGACAGATGATATCACCAGGGAAGTTTGCATAGCAAAGAGAGCCTAAGAACAGAGCCTTGATTCTTAGCAGATGGAAGAGGAGGGGCAATGGAAGGAGAGAAGTAGAAAAAAAAGTCACTGAACTCAAGGAAGAACAGAGGGGTGAAGTTAGTCACCAGGGTGGGATACTAGCGAAAGATCAGGCTGGATGGGGTAGAGATTCTGAAAGGGCCGTGAAATTTATCTATCAGAATATTGATAACCTTTGACAACAGTTTCAGTAGAATGGTATGTTCTATACCATTAAAAATGGCTAAGAAATGAACTAGTGGTGAGGAAATGAAAGAATATAGGGTGAACTTTTCAGGAGTTTAGCAGTGAAAGCTTTATGTGTGTATGTGGGGGGGGGGGGCGGGAATGAGGGGGGAATGTTAGGCAATAACTTGAAGAGATAGAAACCAGAGAAGTTTTCTAGGAGAGCATCTGGGAAGTACATTCATAGAACTTAGAAAGAGTTTGAGTGTGTAAATTCCTAAAGAAGAAGATAGCATGGAATGAGATGAAGAACACAGATGGTAAGGTTAGCCTTGGCAAGAAAGTCCATGTCATCTGAAACTGTAGCAAAAGGGTTTGGGGAGTGTGGAAAAGGGGAGCTGTTAGAGGTCATGACAGATGATGGTTTCAGTTTTAGTAAAGTAGGAGACCAGAACATTATTAGAGCCAAATGGTAGAGAATGAAGATTTGGAATAGATGCTATGGGGTGCTATGGGGAGTAATTAATCAAAGAACTAGGATAAATAAAGTAATTTTATTAAATTGTGCTCACGTGCTGAGGGACCATTTGAGACTAGATAACTAGTTTGTAATCCTATATGCACAGTTCTTTGACTTTTTTTTTTTATTTTAGCAACTGAGAAGATTGATAATGCAGTAACAGAGTGGTGTGCTAGGATTTAAATAGCAGGCAAGGTGACAAAAGAGTCAAGAATGTACTTAATGAGCTGATTAATTGGAGAGAGTTTTTCTAGACTACAGTTCAAGAGAGGACAGAAGTGATAAACTGGACCAACCTTAAGGTACTAAAATTTCAAGGAATACAAAATACAAGTTTAAGAGCAGTGAAGTAGCTACAGAAGTGGGGCAGAAAGCACTCAGGAAGTAAGGAATCTTAGAGATTAAGATCTTCCTCCAAGGGAACAGTTAATGATTGAAGATGAAGTCTAAGGAAAGCCCACCCCTGTGGATGGCTGAGGTGAAACGGGGACTGTCATCATGGAAGCTGAAGCTTATTAGTTAGAAAACTTTAAGTCATCATTAAAAAAAAATCAAAATCACCAATAAAAAAGCTAAATGTTACAAATGGAGAATGAAATAGCAAATGTTGAACCCATTAAAAAGGAAAGTTAATAGATGACAGCAACAAGGATCTCTTATCTGGATAAAAGAATGTAGCTTGTAGCTTTAGCTAGATGGTAATCAAGGGAAACTTTCAAAACAATGGGGATGGAAGTGTGCATAAAAGTAACAGTAGCCAATATTGGAGAGAGTTGTAGGGAATGAGATACCTTTGGGAGAAACCAAATTTCAATTATTGATTCAATTTAGGAGTATGGAAGGGAAAGATTGAGCATGAAGGGAAATTTCACAACAAAGTAGGAGCTATGAAGGGCATTATGTAAAGGAAGAATAGGGACAGGGCAAGGTGGATGAGGATGAATGCCAAGAGTTAGCATTGAAAAGAGATTTCTGTCTCCCACAGGGTCTGGATCAGGAATTTCAGGAGCAAAAGGTAGATGATATTTTACCAGTCATAAAGATGTGGATGAAAAATGGCAGTACATTTAGGAAGAGGTTTGTAGACTGTATTAGCCCCCAATTTCTAATTAGGACACTGATATAAAAGTTTCTTCCATGTAGCCCTTGGCTTGCAGAAATGAAGGTAAAAGTTGTGCAGTGTCTTGAAGCAGAGAGTGCTTCCAATTCACAAAATGCTGGGTTGAAAAAAAATGGGAGGGGACAGAAAGAGACTTTCAATATAGTTAGGAAGATACAACATGAAGAGATATTTTATGGAAGATGGCATATATAAAGTGATACAAAACAGTCACAAATGACTATCTTCTAGATCAAATCAGAACTCTATGATTTCTTGTGAGCTGTCCCTTTTTTCCCTTTGAAATCTTTTGTGTTTGTGGGTGTGACTGTTTTGGGGGTGAGGATATATCTTAGAAAGCATGACCTATCATCCTCCTTCCTGTACCAAGATCCCTGTCATTAAATCTGTCCACAATCCTGTAGTCCAAAACCAGTATCTCTCAAAACCCAGTCTCCATCTCCAAGCTTGCAGACTGGCTGGTTGTTTTGAATGGTACCTCAGGACAAGGCTCAAAGTCCTGGGTTACAGGTGTGTCCCCTGGATTGCTTTTGTCACAGCACCACCTACTGGTGAGGTCAGACATTGGGCTGAACAGGACTGGGAAGCTTTCTCTTAAAAAGCAGAAAGTTGATTATTTCTTTCCTATCCACTAAGGACATCTCTGAGACTATTTTTGTAGCATTTGTTATTCATGGAGCCTTTGCTGAGATCTCGGTTTCTGAAAGTGTCTCAGAAGATGGATGATAACCCAGCCCCTAAGAAAGACAGTATCAAGAAATGATGAAAAGAAACTTAGGTCCAGAATACCAGGATAAACACAGTGAATCTTGTCATGAAACTAGCGGTGAACTATTTTTCTATTTTTCCCAATTCTGCCAATATTGAGAAAAGCACTGGATGTGAATCCATAAATCCCAGGTACTTCTCAGTGCCTCAGCTTCTTCCTCTCTAAAGTACAATTCTGACTAGATGGTCTCTTTCCCCCTGAAATCCTCTGATCAAAAGCTTCTATCTTCTTCAAGCCTAGATTGACAGCTTTAAACAGCTTTAAACACTGATTTGTAACTAACTTCTGATATTCCAGTTTTCCCAGAAAGATAAATCCTCAGCTACCTCCTCCAACACAAATTAGCTCATTTATGTTATCATCCCTGTTGACTTTACAAAAGAATGATTCCTACTGGATCATGTTAAATCTTGGGCAAATTGTCATGGAAGGTATTTTTGAAATCCACCTATATGGCATCCAAAGACTGAGAATGCCTACATAACTGGGAATTGAAGAATGGCCAAGATGGAAAAACCTAATTAAGAAGCACAACATAGAGAAAATAATTTCTTCCTCTGTAAAATGAGAGTTGGACTATATCAATGGTGTCTAATTCAATTAGAAAGTAGGTCCTTTCTGGCCACATTTTGACTTAGCCACATATTAACATGATCTATGCTATACTGGATTTTCATTTATTTTATTTTTTTTTGTTTTTATATTTCATGTTATTTTATTTATTTTATTCATTTTCCAAAATTATTTCCCAATTATATTTTAATTTGGATTGCAGGTGTTTGACACTTCTGAACTAGATGGCCTCTTAGAGCTCTTCCATATATGCATCTATGATATTCTTTACAAATTTTAATGGTTTTCATTGCTGACATTTTTCACAGTTAGAAGGTGTGATGACCGCATTAATACCCTAGATACCTTAGAATCAGCTGGAATCAGGATAAGCAAAAGTCCTTAGTGTTTATTCTTGGTCTTTAGAGATAGGATTGAATTGGATGGAAGCAGAATCTCCACGACCTTCCTTCTTCCTCGTCTACCGCCAAAGTGACCCTGGCTAGTCTTACTCCACCCCCTAGTCCCTCCTACAATTCTCTGTATACACCAATTATCGAGCCAGCACAGGATAGTGGGAAGAGCCATTTTCCAAGCATATGTTTATAGAGTATTGTCCAATTGGTAATTAGACTTAAATGCTTGAACATCAACTCAAGAGTTTCAGCCCTTTACAGGAAGGGGTGAGGTTATAGATTTAAGTTTGAAACCCTCTGGACCTTACTTTTTTTTAATTTGCAAAATAAGGGAATTGAACAACATGATCCATAAGGTCATCATAAAATAAACAAATAATTAAAAATAACCTATAATCACATAATCATGAAGTGGACTCTCCTTAGTTTTATTTTCCCTCCAGGTTGCAGAATCCTGTTCATTCCTGGATTTATTTCCTCTTTCTCTACCTCTAAAGTGATATAAATTATACCAAACTTCTCTCTTTACTAATATCAAAACACAGTATGGTGTGGTAAAAAGAGCCCTAAGTTTAGAGTCCAAATACCTGGATTCAAATTCTTGTTTTGCTATCCATTATTCATCTGATTTAGCCAAATTATTTAGCTTTTTAGGCTTCAGATTCCTCATCTATAGGAATCAGGAATAAGTGATCCCCTCCTATGTTTTTTCTGATTCTAATTTCTATGGGAAATTAACCCTAAAATGAAGCCTTCCCTAAGAGTTATTACTCAAATCGCAACTGAGCAAAGTATTGATTGGGCATACCAGCCACCCCTTATGAACTAATGTCAGCAGTACAGTATCATAGGAAGAAAGATGGAGTACTTACAAACCAGGAAACCTGGAGGCTAATCTCTTACATGCTTTGGGACATTGGGCAAGTTGGTCTGTCCCAGTTTTCTCATCTATAAAATGGCCTTAAAGAGTCAAGTTCAAATCCCACTTTCTCATCTATAAAATGAAACCTTCATAGAGTTTTGAGGATCTGAAATAATATGTTTATAAATACATTTTGAAGAGTTGAAGGCCTCATATAAATATGGGGTGGGGATTGAGAGTAATAACTGAGTTCGAAACAATTTGGTTGGATGCATTTCTACAGTTGCCTTGAATTTTCTGAATTTTGGGAGTGATTACTGTTAACTGGAAGAATGCCTTTTCTTAAGCACTGAATATAAGGAACATAAAAATGAAGTGGTTTTTTCCTAGATTTTTCTTCATTAGCAATTTCATTTCATCCCCTAACAGAAATACAGTGCTCTATTGATTCTATTCAAAAGAAAGACACCTTTATTCTTTTCTTCCCTTTCTCAATTGAGTTAGTCCCATTGCTTAGTACTTTTTTGGTGGGGGAAGGATAGAAGAGTGAGGAAGAAAGGAAATGAGTGGCATAGAAACTAAACTACAATTACATTTTTAAAAGGCATTTTTAGAGTCTTTTTTCTTTTCATTCTGCATATTCCAATAATTATCATTTAATTTTATCTAGCTCATTTTCTTCTAATTATCATTATATTCATTGAAGGAAAACTGAATTAGCAACTAACAAGTGATTTTCCCAGACCTTTATATTTCCAGATGTTGATTTCTATCCTGAACTCATTTGTTAGGGAATTTGCTTCTAAAAACTTACTAGGAACACTGTTACCAAATTTCCATTTCGGAGTTCTTAAGACCTTTTCTATTTACTGAGAACTGTTGTATAAGCCAGAAATAAATCATGCATACAAAGAAATTTCTTTTATTTGCTTCATAATTTATGATATTGTAAAAAAAATAAAATGTTCCTCCTACTATCCTTTCAGTATGTTAAAAATAACTGATTTAAATGTGTGACTCATTCCTAAGCCCCCAATGCATACCATAAACATAATGGAATGCACTTCACTCACTGAAAGTTTCAAGCTTAGAGCAGGTAACCCCAGCATTCTACACTGTTTCTCCTAGGGGACAATTCAGATGTATGAAAGAGCTGTGTTGTGTGTAGGCTTTGCAGCTAATCTTCTTATGCCCATATTGATTATTCTCAAGCTGTTTTTAAATTAAAATTTTGTCATAGCTTCCTATGGATGAGAATGCCTGGAATTAAAAAAAATTTTTTTTTCTTTTATTGACATTGAGCAAAAGTAATAGAAGCAAATGGGTTGGAGAAAAGAGGTAATATAAAATTTTATAGAAGCATGGAAGGACCACTGATGGTCTGAAATGTACTAGATTAACCTACAAAGGTCTGGGCATATTAACTCAGATCTCTGGAATTTTGTGAAACAATGAAGACAAATCATAATATTCTCATCTGTAAAATGGGAATTAGAAAGAGCCAGCCTTAAAGAAAGAGGCAAGTTCAAATCCCACTTCTGATATACATTAATTAAAGAGATTTGTGAGTCACTTAACCTCTAAATGCTCTCAGGCAACATTGTAAGACGGGAAGGGTGGGAAGGGAAAAAGCATTTCTATAGCAACTACTGTGTGCCAGACACTGTACTAAGCACGTTTGTGCTAATCTAAAAATATTACCTCATTTAATCCTCTCAACAGCTCTTGGAATTAGGTGCTATTAATATCCCTCATTTTATAGTTGAGGAGACTGAAGTAATCAGAAGTTAAGTGATTTAAGACCACATAGCAGGTAAGTATTTGAGGCTGAATTTGAATTCTGGCCTTCTAGACTCCAGCCTTCTATACTTCCCAACTGCCTCTATGAAAAGATTTTGAATGAGAGCGGGCACAGATCTGTATAAACAATGGGGGCTTCTTCTCTGGGAGTCCAATGAAATCACCATTCTAGTTTAAAAAACCCTTACATCTTGAAAGGTGGTAGTATAAGAGTGTGTGTGTGTGTGTGTGTGTGTGTGTGTGTGTGTGTGTGTGTGTGTGTAGAGAGAGACAGAGAAAGAGAGAAACAGAAAGACAGAGACAGACAGAGAGAGAGAGGAAGAAGAGAGACAGAGACAAGAAAGAGGAGGGGGGAAGGAGAAAAAGAAGGGGAGAGAGGGAAAGACAGAGAAAGAGAGACAGAGGAGAGACAGAGAAAGAGAGAGAGAGAGAAAGGAGAGAGAGAGACAGACAGAGAGACAGAGAAAGAGAGAGAGAAAGACAGAGAGAGAGACAGACAGAGAGAGCTATCTAGTTTGTCTCTTACCATATATACACACTGTACACACAGACGCACACAGACACACAGACGCACACAGACGCACACAAACGGGAGGCAGAAGGAGCAGAACTTTAATTCACTTGCAGATGCTGCTATCCCAAAACAACTTTGCTGGAAATCTGTAGGTCAGGTCTCAGAAACTCACTTGGACCTTGTCCATGACCCTCCAAGCCTTCCCATTCTAAATGACTCATGTCAGTGCCAGGGTATGTTTCCAAACAGTATTGGGAACATGCTGTGACCTTCCAACCAAATGGTTTCTCAGGCCAAGATGGCTCTGATAAGAGATCTCCAGATGCCCTTTTCCAAATATATGAGAACAGATTCCCTACAAGGAAGTCAGTCTCACTTCAATCCTAGAAGAATCAAATCCCACTTCCTTTTTTTTTTTTTTTTTAAGTTTTGTTTTGCTTTGTTTCCTTTCATTTAGGACTACATTTAATAGTCACCAAGCATGGTACAATAGAAAGGGCACTAAGTATAGTAATGGAGGGTTTGGAATCAGAATTCTTATAGAAGGCTGTCTTTGCTAGCAAGATATAAGTTATACTTTTCTCTTTGGAAGTGAGACATGTGAAGGAAAAAAAGAAGATCCTCTGTCATGAAAGACTAAAGTCAATGATTTCCCTGAAGTATTTTCCTTCCTTCCTTCCCCCCCTCTTTTCCTCCCTCCCTTCCTTCCTTTTTTCCTTCCTTCCCTCCTTCCCCCTTCTTCCTTCCTTCCTTCCTTCCTTCCTTCCTTCCTTCCCTTCCTTCCTTCCTTCCCTTCCTTCCTTCCTTCCTTCCTTCCTTCCTTCCTTCCTTCCTTCCTTCCTTCCTTCCTTCCTTCCTTCCTTCCTTCCTTCCTTCTTTCCTTATCCAGATGTCCATTGATTAACTTGAGCTTTGCCCATAACTAGATTATCGCCCATATTAAAATGTAAGTTTCAAAAAATTTGATCTTAAACTTAGCTCTATATTATGTGGAGTGTTGAGGTCATCAATATGAATGCTCTCTCCAATAGGGAGTGCAAGCCATCCACATTTTCCTAATCTTTGCATTTCATTTCTATGTCCTTCTACAAGTACTCTGAAGGTGTTCCATACAATATACCAGAAGCATTTCTCCAGACTTCTGATATCACATGGATACTAAAAGAATATATAGATGGTACAGTTATCATCTCTCTCCTTCCATATGTGATCAACTACAACATCTTTGTACAATATCTTTTCTGTTGCTTCTCATGCACAATTACTTTTTGTAATGTGTTGCAGTCTATGGTCACAATATATCACTTTCCTTGCCCTTTGGGTGATCTACAGTGTCAAATCTTCAGAGATCTTATATCTTATCTCTCTCAACCATACAATATCACCATAAGAATATGGGTTTAGGGGGAAAAACACTTATTTCAGTAAGAAGTTTGGCATCAGCATGATAAATATGAAAATATGTTTAAAAGAACTGTACTTGTTTAATTTATATGGGATTACTTGTTGTCTAGGGGGGACAAGAGGGAGGGAGGAAGGGAGAAAAATTTGGAACATAAGGTTTTGCAAGGATGAATGTTGAGAATATCTTTGCATGTATTTTGAAAAATAAAAAGCTATTGTAAAAAAACCCAAAAAAACAACTCCTTTCTCAAAAAAAAAAAAAAAGAAAGAAGTTTGGCATCACAAAAAGCATTGCACAATTTTTTCCCATTTAAGCCCTCCCACTCTTTCCTATTCAATTCTAAACTCAGTTCATTTTCCATCTGCAGCATTTGTCCTAGATATACAAATATAAATACAGATGAAATAACTAGAGATACAGATAGGGGTAGCAAGGTACCTCAGTCCATAGAGCGCTGAGCCTAGTCAGGAAGTACTGTGTTCAAGTCCAGCCTCTGACACATGAGTCACTTAACCCCTATTTGCCATTATCCATGGGAGAAGAAAATAGTACCTTTATCAAGAAAATCCTATGGACAATATTGGCATGTTATCCACAGGGTCATGGAAATTTGGACACAACTGAATGGCTGAACAACAATAGATAAGGATAAGCAATATCCCCGAAGTCCCAATAATTTTAAACTATTAAAGCTTAAAGATACGTAGATATAGATACAGACATCTATGTATACTAATGAACTTGCTTAATGGTAAGTTTTACTAATAGATTTTCTGTCCAAATATATCTTATGGGTGAGATCAGTGGTTCTCAAAGTGGATTTGCCTGAGGGTTCCTTTGCCCTTTTAGGAGGTCCAGGAGATCAAATCTGTTTTCATAACAATACTAAGACATTTTAACTTCCAGCATGATAAATGTAGACAGATATAGCTCACAAAAATAAAAGATCTTTAATCATACCAGATCTCAAACTATATTATAAAGCAGTAATTATCAAAACAATCTGGTTCAAGTTAATAGAGTGGGTGATCAGTGGAGTAGATTACATTATAGTAAAAGAATATAGTAATCTATAGATCCTCAAACCTAAGCTTTTGAAACAAAAAATCATTATTTCACAGCAACTGCTGGGAAAACTGAAAAATAATGTAACAGAAACTAGGTATAGCTCAATATCTCACCTCATGTACCAAGATTATGCCGAAATGGGTATATGATTTACATATAAAAGGGGATGCTATATGCAAATTAGGAGAATAATTATTTGTCATATCTATGAAAGAATTAAAATGAGAGAAAATACAGAGAGTATTACAAAAAAATGAAGTAGATAATTTTGATTGTATAAAATTAAAAAGGTTTTGCACAAACACCACCAATGCAATCAAAATTAAAAGAAAAGCAGAAAATGAGGGAATTTTTTTTGCAGCAGTTATCTCTGATAAAGGTCTCATTTCTCAAATATATAAAGAAGTGATTCGAATTTATAAAATACAAGTCATTTTCTATTGATAAACAGTCAAAGGATGATATTAACAAGGCAGTTTTCAGACAAATCAAAATTAGCTATATTCATATGAAAAAATGCTCTAAATCACTATTGATTAGATAAATACAAATTAAAACAATTCTGAAGTGCAACTTCATTAGACTGGCTAATATGACCAAAAAGGGAAAATAATAAATGTTGGAGAAGATGTAGGTAAAACTCAGACAGTAGAGTTGTGAATTGGTTCAACCAGACCTAACATAGTCTATATCCTATAGACATCCAAAAAAAGAGGACTTATTTGTACAAAACTATAGTGGCTTTTTTTTTTTTTTTTTTGATGGCTAAGAATTTAAAATCAAAAAGAATCTCCATCAGCTGGAGACTAGCTAAACAAGCTAGGGCACATAATTGTGATGGAATATTATTTTTCTATAAGAAATGACAAGCAGGAAGCCAAAGACTTACATGAACTGATGCAAAGTGAAGTAAGCAAAATTGGGAGACTATTGTACATGATAACAGCAGTATTGTAGGCTGAAGAATTGTGAGTGGTTTAGCTATTCTCAGCAATGTAATGAACTAAAACAATTCCAAAGGATTAATGATGAAACCGATTATCCACATGCAGAGAAAGAATACTCTCCTCATACAGAGTGAATCATGCTATTCTTCACTTTCTTCCATTCTTTTTTTATTTGAGTCTTTTTATACAAAATGACTAATACGGAAATGTTTTATATGAATGCACATGTATAAATTATCCGATTGCTTAGTATCTCAGGGAGGGACAAGGGGAGTGAAGAAAGGATGGAATTTGGAAACTGAAAATTGTTTTAATATGTAATTGGGGGAAATAAAATATATTTTAAAAATCTTTGAGAGGGTCCTCAATTAAGAGTAGAAAGGGATACTGCAGTGCAGTTTGAAAACTGACATTCATCAGCTAACAACTGGCCACACTCTCCAGTGCAATTGAGCCAAATTAAAATATAATTAGGAAATATTTAGAAAAAATAACTATTCATTAAACTATATAGATAATTTTGCATTTTAAAACTAAGTCAATATATGATCTGTAGGGATTTTTAGGTATGGATTAGTGGCCTCAGTTTCTATTTGGATTTGAAACATTGATATTTCATTGGTGATGAAGAGGCATTCTTCATCCATTTTGGTTTTTTGGTATAGTTAGGATGAGCTCTTTTGAGTGATCATGAATTTTATTGAGGAGACTCTATAATGTTCTGTGTATTTTTAATAACGTCCACAAACAAGCTCATCTGAAGGACTTCATTCTCAATAGAGAATGCTTTTTGCCTTTTAGGTCCAGTACTGGAGACCCTCCTTGGTGGAATCAGATGAATATGTAGGTCTTTCCTGAATTAGCCTTTGTCATGCTTTCACTTCTCACACCTGTTATTTGTTCCAAAATGCTTTTTTTTTTTTTTTAAATCATTCCCGCTGATCTATATGATTTCTTAGACACCTTCTAGCTCTAGGTTTTCTGATACTGATGAGGTCACTAAGGATTAGAGTACATAGTGATTGAATCTGAAGAGTAGTCTTTTTTTGACTTCTGCTTATCAGGGTACTACACAGCAACATGGTAACCAAAACTCTCACGAAATTACAATGCTTTTTGGACTACCTTTGGATATATGATAAAACTAGTTCTTCTGACTCCTTCATGAAGAAGAAGTCCCAGAAAAAAAAAAGCAAACCTGTTTGATAATGATATTGTTTGATGCTGAAAAAGTATAATTTTCCTTCTTTGAAGAATCAATCTCTTAGAGGACTGTGCTCAGAGAGAGCTGGTTTAGAGAGAGCATTGTATAGGGTACCTGGAAATGACCCAGGTACCAAGAATTAGAAAGCCTGAGTTTGACTCCTGGTCTCACCTTAGATAAATTACCTCTCTGGGCTTTAGTTTCCTCATCAATGAAGTAGAAATAATCATATTATTATTATTGCTTAACTTGTAGGCTTGTAGAAAGAAAAGTATACTTTTATGCCACAAATTCTATACAAATGTGAGCTTATTATTAGGATTTAAATTTGGCTACTGACAAGACTGGGGGGATGGGGAATTGATAAGCAGTATGAAAAAGCATTTCATGCCCTTCTCACGTTTTTCCTTTAACTGGCAACAAGCTTCAAAGATCTCTTTGCTTTTTCAGTCTAGTTATTTGAACTTTATATAGCATTGGCAGCTTGTGGCTGTACAAATAAATACAGCTTTCTCTAAGTCTGGAAAGTTTCTTATTCAAGAATGTATCCTTCTCATTTAGCCTCAACTGGGGTTCCTTGTGTTGTTTATGAACCAATCATGAAATAATTATTTTGTAGGCAGACATATTAGCTTGTAATTCCTTTAAAATTGCATTTACTATAGAAAAAATGGAAAGCTCAGTCTAGATAATCAGATAATTCCTGCACTGAACAAATGAGCATAATTTTTAGTCCAAGGCATGCGTTCTGGGAGCTAGCTGGCTTATTCTCATTCTTAATTGAGCCAAAGGCAAATGGAGCAGATACACACAGTGCAGGATTTCCCCAGCAAGGAAGAGATTTCTTAACAAGTGAAAGTCAAGGTTGATTTATGGAGAACATTGGGTTCTTCTAAGAACACCAATCCCCAGCCATACAGCATTGTAAATAGTGATAGAACAGAATAATAGACACCTGGGGAAAGGAAATAGACCTTCTTGCCCAGTGGCTTCCCTGAGGGTGAGTGCACAGGTACCAGATACACCTATGCCCTAGAAATTTCTCCTTAGGACACTGAAACAGTATTGAAATGCCCTACCCAGACCTTTGAGGCTCCCCTGTGTCTTATACTCAATTCTCCAAATAATCCAAATCATCTAAAGGCACATTCTTCCTAAAATTCTTCTGGGAGTGGGTAAGGCATAAAGAAAGGCAGAAGCCTCTGTTCTCCAGAAGCTCATAGCCTAATGGGGGAGACAATATGTAAATAACTATATACAAATAAGAGATATACAGGAAAAAAGTGTAGATAATTAAGAGAGAAAGTGCACTGACATTAGGGGGAAAGCTTCATGTGGAAGGTGAGATTTTAGCTGGGACTTAAGTAATTAAAGAAACCAGAAAGTGGAGATAAGGAGGGAGAAAGGGTATTTCAGGCATGGGAAATGGTCAGTGAAAATGCCTCCCCAGGAGATGGAGAGGTTTGTGCAAGGAACTATAAGGAGACCAGCACGACTGGAGGGAAAAATTGGGCAGGGAAGTTCCTAAAGTATCTAACTGTAGGAAAGGGCCAGGATAGGAGAAGTTTTGAATGCTAAATAGAGGATTTTATATTTGATCTTGGAGGTGATAGGGTGCTACTGGGAGAGATGACATGGTCACAATTCTATCTTTGAAAGATTATTTGGACAGCTGAGTAAAAAATGAACTAGAGTAAGGAGGGACCAACGAGAAGCCTAGTGCAATAGTACACATAGATGATATCATGTGCCAGAGTGCTGATAGTATCAAAGAGGAGATCATATGCAAGAGGTGTTACAAAACTAAAATCAACAATATTTGGTAACATATGGAATGAAGCAGGAGAGGGTGGGAGAGTGTGAAATAGAGAGTGAAGAATTAAAGATAACACCTAGCTTTGAAATCAGAGCTGGGAGAATGGTGATGGTCTTATAAATAATATGGAATTTAGGAAGAGGAAAGAGTTTACAGGAAAAAATTAATTCAGTTTTTTAAATATTGAGTTTTTTTAGTGGCAAGGAACTGGAAATTTAATAAATATAATATGTAATTATAAATTACATAAATAATATATTATATATATAATTATGTATATATAATATAATGTATATAACATAAATACTTTTTTAAAAAAGACTTATACTTCTTGGAGAGTTTTGCTTTTAAAAGGGCCAATGGCCAACTCTTTAGTCCATCCATGGCTAATTCTATATATTCTAATTGAGGCACTTGATATCTAACAGCGATATAATATAGTGGATAGGGCACTTGACTTGGAGTCAGGAAGACGATTCTGAGACGATTTAGAGAAGATCTTTAACCTTTCTAAATCTCAATTTCCTCATCTGTAAGATGAGCTTCTGAGATTCCTTCTCGCTGTAAATCTATGATCTTGTGGAAGTACTAAGTTCTTTTCACTTCCCCCCAAACCTTAAAGGCTTGTTCCTGTTAGTTGCACTCTATTTCTGTAATTTCATCAATTTGATTTGGGAAGGAGAGAGAACCAACTGATTAAAGGCCTTCCAATCAATTCTTCCCTCCCCAAGTACAAGTATATATGCAAAGCACAATTCAGTTCAATAAACTCTGCATTCAAATGCCCCGGACACTGGAGGTAAAAAGGCAAAAATGAAAAACAAAAAACAAAAAAACCAAAACCAAAAACAAAACAAACAAACAAACAAACAACAAAAAAAAAAACATGGTCCCAAGAAGTTTATATTTTAGGGAAAAGATAGCATGTACATATATTCACTTAGAGAAAGAGCAGGACATAATTCAACCGAAGTGATATATAGCACAATAATATAGATGTTTCTCTACTATAGTGACAATGAACTGGGAGTGAGAATTTCTGGCTTTGACTCTTAATGTTGCCATTAAATAGTTGAGTAACTTTTGAGTAATAAAAGTTGAGCTCCCAATTTCAGTTTCTTCCAATGAAAATAATAGAATTAAATGATCTTTAAAGATCCTTCAATATCTAAGAATTACTGAATTAGTGATTCTAAAGGCATCATTTCCCAACACAATGCTTCAATCAACAAGCATTAAAAATGAGTTACTTCCCATAAACGGTGAGATTTGAAACCCTGTTTAAAATCTTTATTTCACATTTGACTAAAATAGGTGAAAGTTGTCATGTTTCACCTGAAAGTGACTTCTGCTTTAATTGATGGAGTCAGTGTTTTGTGAAGATAACTACTCCTTAGTAAAAAGCAAGATACCAATACCTAATTTATAAAGCAAAAGGAGCATGTCCTTAATTTTCCAGTGCCAATGGATTCTTGCTTGTTGGTGATGGAAAGGTGGCTTCTCAGCTCTAGTAAAGTACATTGTAAATTCTTATGGTTCACTGGGGAGAGAATATGGGAAGACTTTTAATCACTGCATATGGGGGCACAAGGATGGTACAAGGCAGATTAATAGAGCATGTTTGAAAGATGTCTCTAGTTTATTATAACAAAAGTAAAGATCTGTCAGCTACATGAGTACTTTATGGGTAGGGTGCTGATTTTTTTTTTAATAGAAGAAGTCAATAGAACCATGCTCTATGTTTTTACAGCAGAACATAAATTCTTTTGTTCAGATAATATGCTACTTTTTTATCAAAGACTTTATAGGAATAAAATTCCTTTTTTTTTCCTGAGGTTTCTTTACTTATCCTTTCATCATATCTATTTCAGGGTTGGCTTATGAGATGGTACCTCTGGATCTTCAGAAGACATATGGGAACCATTGAAAAACTCTTTATTCTTATCATCTAGTTAAGATGATAGTTTATTTAGATCCTTAGAAGATAAGTTAAATGTCAATTAAGGGAAAATATTCACCTTGTTTCAAGATCTTATTTCACCTTTAATTTTACTTATTTATCCAACTAGCTAGCTCAGAGAGATTCTATGACTTTATACAGGAGTGGATACATCTTTTGTGGTTTGAACCTGGAAAGAGATAAGCTCCATTTGGTAATAACTTACTGAAAACAAGACTTTGATGGTGACTTGAAAGCTTTCATTCAGTGCCTACATAATGGAGATGAATCTGGATTTGGGATGAAATTCCACATGATATCTACTAGGAAGGAGCAGGCAGAACTAACTCTTCAAAGGTCCTGGGAGAAGAGACAAGCTCCCTTTGAACTCTGGAATACATGAGTATGTTGAAACAGAAGTGGGATGCTAAATTTTTCACCAGAACTATGAAAGAGATTATCTCGTTTCTGACTTAGCCTATATCTATTGGTGGTTGGGATGCCAGAGATTAGCAATATGATCAAAGCATCTGATCAAAATAAGAAGGAATACTTTGAATCACTAGAGGAAGGAAGGAGGGTCATTGAACAAAATTGGTAAAATATGAGATGGCCACAAGAGGTACCAGAGATCTCACTGTCATCTAAAATCTCAGAGTTGAAGGGAATCTTAGAAGATTTTATCTCAAGAGCTCTTCTAGTGAAACTCGTACCTGAAACATGAATCTCTTCTATAATTGCCACCATAAGTAGTCACTCAGTTCCATTAAAGGCATTTCATAACTATCCATCAATCAATTCAACTTTTTCAAAGTGGAACTTCAAATTCCAGTTTTGCTATTTACTGTGATGTTGGGCAAATCATTTAGTTTCTCCAGTCTTTAGCAATAACAACAATAATGATGATGATAATAAAAATAATAATAGCTAGCATTTATATAGTGCCTACTATATGTGCCAGGAACACTGTACTAAGCACTCTACAAATACTATCTTATGTAATCCTCTCAGCTACCCTGATTAGTAGTTGCCTTTCTTATTTTTATTTTTTTCAGTAGTATTTTTTCAAATACTCATAAAGATAATTTTTAGCATTCATTTTTGTAAATTTTGTGTCCCTCCCTCTCTTACCTCAAACCTTTATAATACAGCAAGCAATCTAATATAGTTTAAATATGTGCAATCCTTGTAAATACTTTTCCATATTTGTCCCCTTTACAATAGAATCATATCAAAAGGGGGGAAAAACTATGAAAAAGGGAAAAAAACCCCAGCAAACAAACAACAAAAAAGGTGAAAATACTATGCTTCGATCTACTTCAATCTCTATAGTTATCTCTGTGGATGTGATTGGCATTTTCCATCCAAGTCTATTGGACTTGCCTTGAATCATCCTATTTTTGAAAAAAGCCAAGTCCATCACAGCTGATCATCATGTAATCTTGTTATTGCTGTGTACAGTGTTCTCTTGATTCTACTCACTTCACTCAGTATGACTTCATGTAAGTCTTTCCAGGCTTTTCTAAAATCAACAGCAGTTGCTATTTTTATTCCCATTTTATAACTGAGGAAACTGATAGCAGAGATTAAGTGACTTGCTCAAAATCACACATCTACTAAGTGTCTGAAGCCAGACTCTAGGTCCAGCACTCCATCCACTGTGCCATTGGACTAAATGGCATTCAAGTTCTTTTCTGGTTCCAGGTCTATGAAGTTTCTCTTTATATTGAGCCAAAATCAGCTCCTTTGTAATTTCCACAGATTGGTTCAATTTGCTTTCAGGATCAAGCAGCATGTGCCCTTCAAAACTACAAGGCAGATGCTACGGCCTGCCCAAACAATGTACAGTTATCCTTTCCACATGGTGGAAAGTGCTGGAGTGTTAGGGGTGCACACCCTTGCGATCTGGAAAATCTGCATAAAATTTTTTGGCTCTTCCTTTGTACCAGAGAAGAAGTTTGAATTTTTTTCTCTTCCTTTTTATGGAGTATTTACGGTATTTTATTGTAAAATTTGGCTTAAGTGTTTAATCACAGGCTATATGTAGGTCAATGTTAAGTAAAAATACTATACATATATTTTATGCATTGCTGAGTTTCTAAACATTTTTCTGTGTCATTTGCTAGCCTTTACATGTCATTTGCAGCTTCCACAAAAAATCTCAAAAAAATTCCCATTTAATTTCTTATGCTGATCAGCTATATATCAAAACAATGGGGAAAGCCACTATGAGGAAGGGGATAGCTATAAATCCTATTGTGTTCATGAAATATTAATCTTATCCAGAACCATAACTAAGAATATTTTTATTCTTGAGAAAATTCCATAAACTATGTCCAGGCCAAGTCCACGGAATGGGCCGTCAGATGGGGGATTGAGAGTTTAAGGGGGCTGAGACTAGGGGTGGCAAGATATTGTTCCAGGTACAATGGGATAAGGACCAGAGGATCGAAATACAAGGCTGGCACTGTAGGTGGAAGTGAGGGAGGAGCTAATCATTTATAGCTTTTGTTTTAATGAATTATTCATTATCTGGGCATTAAACATTGTGTGTTTTTCAAGGTCACTTAAAGGATTGCAAGGGCTAAAAACATCTTTTAAATCTGGCAAAGTCCAACTACCTCCACAAGACTTATGGGACTGGTCATATCCAAAATTGAAGAGAATTATTCTATCCCTCAAATAGCAATTATTTGTTTTGACCAGAGTAGGGAAGAAGAAAAGCACCCTCTATTTGGATGAATCTTTGTTATGCTCAGATGCCCTAAAACTGAAGACAACAGCCTAGAATTCTTATTCTCACATCTTCTGACATATATTTCTGTGTTTCTCAGCTACTCCTCTGCTTTCTCTCTATCCTCAGATGAACATGGAGTGAGCCCAATCTGTCAAATACTGAATCCGAAATGTGGTTCCAATGATGAGCATGCATCTGGCTTTTTGTATCCAAGGTAGCGCCTTATTTCATGCTCTGTAATGTACTTGTCATATTAAGGCATACTTGGATGCCTGTTTACTTTAAATGTTATCACATTTTCTTGAATAGCTGACTGTGTTAGTCTCACTTGGTTGGAAATAAGGTTTGCAAAGCTAGTTAAATGTCAAAAATAAATCCCATATTTCCCCAAACTGAGCATCCTCTCCCTTTTCTGTACATCTTCTAGCAACCAGATTGGATGAGGGAATTTTATTTGGTTCCCCTCATTTCTCTCTTGGGTGTATTCTCTTTGAATAGAGAACTTTCATTCTAGAACCTTTGTAAGGTTTAGTGAGATCAGCAGTCTTCACATAAGCAGGAGGTATTTAGAACTGTTAGAATCCTCGAAATCCTTAATAATTTGGCTAAACAGAATTGTTATTATTTTTTCCTAATCTCTTGGAGAAAAACAAGAAAGCCCATCCTTACATGCTTTTATAAGGTATGATAAAATAATTCTCAACAGTCTGCATCTGAGAATACTTTTCTACTAACTTTACTGATAGAATCTGAAGTAATGAAAACAATGGCTTTTGAAAGATTTATGTGTACATGCATAAGCATATATACACACTCATATGTAACACATGTATATATACATTCATATATGCATTATGCATATACACATAAATGCATATATATAATGTGTTTATATGTGTATATACACACTATATGTGTGTATGTATGTATTTATTTCCTTAAGATCAGATAAAAACATGAAGAAAAATGAAAAAAAAATCCCTGGAATTAGTGTCAGTTCAAATCCTGGGTGTGTTATTTGTTTCCTATGTGATCTTGGCAAATCACCCTAGACTTAGTTTCTTCATCTTGAAAATGAGGAGCTTAGATCTCCTAACTCCTAGGATCATGGGATGTTAAGGAGTTTGAGAATTTGGATAGGAAAAAGAAATCAAATCTTTGTTTTCCACAAACCTTTGGTTTCCTAAATAATCTCATGTATTATATCCTATTTTGTACTAACATAATATTATTCTGAAGGGTCTGTATGCTTTGCCAGACTACTGGGAAGCCTATGACACACAAAAAAAGGTTAAGAAAGGAGTCTTGTAGTTCCATTCCAGCATCATATTACTTTGTATTCTTTATGTTCCTGGAAAAGATGCCATTTTTACTCTGTAAGAACACAAATCTACATAATGTATCGATCTCTAATACAAGTTTGGGTTAATTTTCAGAGTGTCAAAAAGGAACACATTTTTTGTTGTACCTACTATGTGTAAAACCCAAGCTAAAAAGGGGGATACAATGAAACAACTCCACATCTCTTCTATAGCTGTTTCAGAAATTAAAGTTCTATAATATTTAGATGGTTATCAAAATTGGGTAAATGTAGTTTAAATAGATTTTAATACATTATTGAGAATAAGCTTCCACAAAATTCATGACATATATTCACAAAAATATAGTTCAGTGCTTGCTTCCTTTTTCATTAAGATTGTTATCTCTCTACCAATGTGTGTGACCGAAAGGAAACACTCATATTTTAGTTTGGAATATGGCACTAACTTGTAATTTTAAGACATAGTGTGGTGTAGTGGGATGGGGGCTGGCCGTGGACCTAGGAAAACCTGGTTTAAAGTCTTACTTCTGTGCAGTAACTATTGTGTGACCTTGAGCAATCCACTTAGCTTCCCAATACACTGGACAAAAGTTTAGATCACTTTCAAGCTCTTGTGCTGTCCCTCAACACAGTTTTCACTTTCTGGATGCCCAGATTTCTCTCTAGCACTACTTCTACCTCTACCATTTTCTACAAGATTTTTTCTTTCCAAATAAAATTTAATGCTTTTCTCACTAGGATTCTCATCCTCTTTTCCTTGAGAAATATTATTTTTCTGATTTAAAAAATTTGATTTGTATTTTATTATTTATGAGTATAAAGACATATGTGTGTAGGTGTACTATATGATGTGGTGCAGCCCTTAGGAAGAATGTAGCTATAACCTTAAGATCCCCTGGCCTTGGGAGTGATGAAGTTGGAAATGATGTATTTCTTCCCTTAGGCTATCCTGCCCCAGTTTACTTTATATGACCAGGATGCTAAAGCCACAAATATTGCTGGCTGTCAGATAACAGCTTGTTAGTCAGTGATAACAGAGTTTCTGAGACTAATGAGCAATAATAATGAGATTGATGCAGGCACAGAACAAAACTGGGTATCTGCCACTTGACCCAGTGAGGTTTCAAGTCTAAAAACACACCTCTGGAAGGTTCCCCCACCGTGAGCTCTGCTCAGACAATTATGGGTACTGCACCTGTGCATAAAGTCAAAACCATATCACTTTTCAAAATAAATTCTACAGAACTTAGTTAAGATGTTTCAGAATAGCGTAAATTCCTGGAATTCTCCCCAATGCCACAGATATTTTTCTTGAAATCTTAAAATGACAAATTGCCAAACTTCTTAATCATTATTCTCAAAACCTTGAGAATCTGCTAAGATTTTTTTAGGGTTCTGTAATTTTAATTAGCTAATTTTACTTCTGTAGCCCCCAATTTGGCCAGAGCTGAATCCATAGGAAAAAGTCAGACTTTTCCCCTTTTAAGGTGGAAGTTAATAAATCTTTCCCTGTGTTCTAACTACAGCATAGAAGTTTTTTCTTGCTGGCTACATTTTTTTTTTTTTTTTTGCTGGCTACATTTTAAATCTTTCCAGGTAACAGAGTCTAGCCCACAGAACAAACATCACATAGGCATTCTGCACAGAGACACAGACACAGACAAAATGACATGGAAGAGGGTTGTCCCATCTTTGCCACAAGCCATAAAATTTCTATTCCTATAACACCTTGCCTCCTCTGGCATGCCAGGGACAATGAAAACAGGCAAGTATTTCCCCAGACTAGATATCCCAGTCAAGAAGAAATATGCCAGACTCCAAAGTGTTCCCAAGACCAGGCATCCCTAGTCAAAGGAAGTATGCCAAACGGAGCTCACTGATGTCCTTGACAAGTCTTCCTGGGTGTTTGGGGGTGTTCCAGCTGTAGGACAGATGGAGAAAACAATGTGGGGCTTACCTTGACAAGAAGGGATAAAGCCAGGAGATACCAAATGTTGAAGCTTCAAGGGAAAGCCCAAAATGTTGGCATTCCAGACTGACATTGAGAAATGTTTCAAAAGAATTTGCAGGCTTGGATCCATCTCCATCCAAGGGGAAAATTCTTATTATAATTGTAACACCAGTCAAAGTAAGCTAAATTCCAAAAGAAGTCAGCAAAGAACCAGGGGCAAGAAATAAATTTATAGGGAAAAGTTAGAGAAACCAGGGTGATTCATGTTACTGATATGCTAATTTTATGGCTTAGAGGTGGTGTTGAAGAGGGGTGTGTGTGTGTGTGTGTGTGTGTGTGTGTGTGTGTGTGTGTGTGTTGGAGTTCTTGTTCTTTAAAATAATATATAATAAAAGCTCTCTCTGGGAGCAGGTTTCTCAGGGAGGTTTTCTGGAGGCAGCCTTAGTTTCAGTCAAAAGTAATAATCACCTCAAAACGCAGCCAGGTGATAAAAGTTCAGATCTTTTATTGCCTCCATTATAGCCCCATTAGCTTAGAGGCCTATCTCTCTGCTTGGTTCCAAGAGCTCCTTCTGAATGTCTCCAAATCCAAAGCTTTGTCCTTCAGTCCTCCAGCCAACCAAGTGGAAAATGGAATGGATCTCTCTTGGCTTGGAGAGAGGGCTTCTGGTTCTCAATTTCCAATATAACCTGGTTAGCTTTTCTTAGAGGCCTATCTCTCTGCTTGGTTCTAAGAGCTCTTGCAGCTTTGTCCTTTGCTTCTGCCTCTACTTTCTTCAGCCTCCAGAGCCAGCACCAAGTTGAATCTGTTTTGCCTCTGAGAGAGGGCTTCTGGCTCTCAATCTCCCAGAGTGCTCCTCTCTGACCCCGTCAATGTTCCGAAGTAAAACTACTCACTCAGAGAGGGCTTCTGGATGAATTCACTTGACGCTCCCCTCTCGATCTAAATTCACCTCCACTCCCCGTGTAATTCAGCTGAATGCTGTCCGACAGCCTCTGTCTGTTTCTTATATGTGAGAGAGAGGAACTGTGGGGTACGAGAGAGCAGGATTATGGGTTTTCTCCCAGAGTGCTCTCTGGCCCTAAGAGCTTCAAGGGAGGTGTGAATTCACAAAGTTACAAAGTTCACTCTGTGACTCTCCCATACTTGTGAACTCCAATGAGTAAAGGTGTGAACACAAGCATTGTATCAATTAGTTCTACTTAGTACCTTGTTTCAGGTTCTGGCCCAAAACATCTCCTTGTAAGATCAGATCAGTGATACTGAATGATGCTAAATTAGGTAATTATTGTCTCTATCAACTCTAATGCTTAAAGGTTTGTAAAGATTCCAACATGTGTGTGTGTCTATATGTATGTCTACATACATATATATGTAAATTTAACTGTATTTATAGATACACATATATATGTGTTATATCTCTATCTATCTATCTGTCATCTGTCTATCTGCCTATATATTTCAGTTATTTTCCAGTCATGTTCAACTCTTTGTGATTTCGTCTGAGGTTTTCTTGACAGAAATGCTGAGATGATTTACCATTTCCTTTTCCAACTCATTTTACAGATGAGGAAACTAAGGAAAACAGAGTTAAGCGACTTGCTGAGAATCATACAGCTAGTAAGCTGTCTGAGACCAGCTTTGAACTCAGGAAGTTGAGGCTTTCTGACTCCAGAGCTAGTACTCTATTCACTATTTTGCCTAACTGCTCCCTCTCCCTCTCCCCTTTCCCTCTCCTTCTCTCTCTCTCTCTCTCTCTCTCTCTCTCTCTCTCTCCTTTTCTCTCTCCTTTCTCTCTCCTCTCTCTCTCTCTCTCTCTCTCTCTCTCTCTCTCTCTCTCTCTCTCTCCTTTCTCTCTCTCCTTTCTCTCTCTCTCTCTCTCTCTCTCTCTCTTTCTCTCTCTCTCTCTCTCTTTCTCTCTCTCTTTCTCTCTCTCTCTCTCTCTCTCTCCCCTTTTTTTCTCTCTCTCTTCTCTCTCTCTCTCTCCTTTCTCTCTCTCTCTCTCTTCTCTCTCTCTCTCTCTTTCTCTCTCTCTTTCTCTCTCTCTCTCTCTCTCCCTTTTTCTCTCTCCTCTCTCTCTCTCTCTCTCTTTCTCTCTCTCTCTCTCTCTCTCTCTCTCTCTCTCTCTCTCTCTCTCTCTCTCTCTCTCTCTCTCTCTCTCTCCTCTTCATCTACTTACTTCTTGACTAGATTTACTGTTTCTGCTTTCCTTTAGGATTCCTGCTTCTGTCCAACCCAGACTGCCTTAGTATTCCAAATGCATTGTGATGCTTGAAGTGGTATTGATTACGGTTAATTAACACTGATTAATACAGCTAACACAATTTTAAAGCTTAATTGCTTTTGGCATTATTGACTTCACTAATATTCCTGTCCATGTACTAACTATTGGTGTATGTGTGCAAATCATCATATAAGATATTATTTCCAGTGCTTAACACAGTGCCTGGCACATGATAAGTGCTTAATAAATGTTTACTGATGGATTGATATGTTTGGTTTGCATTGGTACTATGCATTTATTGTTGGTTAGCATTTGCCTCTCTATTTGACTAATTTTATTTTCTGTGTTTACAAGCTTTAATTTTCATAAGTGATATGCACTTGAATATAATTTTAACTAGAATTTGATCAAAATGGAGACCAAAACTTTAGAAAAGTATTGTGATATAATGGATATAGAAACCTGAAGGAGATTTCTAGTTTGGGGACTAGAGTCTAAATATAGCATATTATAAAAATATTGAAGGGTGAATTCACCACAAATTAAATTTTTAAAATTGCTAGGAGTTATTTTTCTCAATCGTGTATTAATAAATTTAACAATCTAAGTGAAATAGATACTTGCAAAAATACAAAAATATAAATTGGACAGATTGACATAAGAGGAAATAGGATATAAAATAATCTTGTCTTAGAAAAACAAATTGAACAAGCCATTAATAAACATTCTAAGAAAAAAATCTTTATGATCAAGTGGATTCTCAAGTTAATTCTACCAAATATTTAAAGAACAATTAATACCAATACTATTTTGGAAGAATAGACAAAGGAGTCCTCCTATATTTCTTGCACAACACAAATATGATATTGATACCTAAACCAGCAAGAAGAAAAATAGAGAAAGAAAACTATAGATAAATTTCCCCTAATGAATTTTGATACAAAAAAAATAAATTAAATTTTATCAAGAAGATTACAGCAATATGTCACAATCAATGATTATACAGTATAACCAGGTAAGATTTATACTAAAAATGCAGGGCTGGGTTGATATTAGGAAAATTATCAGTATCATTGACTATATCAATAGTAAAACCAACAAAAATAGCATGATTATCTTAATAAATGCAGAAAGATTTTGACACAATACAATCCTCATTTGTTTTAAAAACACTAGAAAGCAAAAGAATCAATGAAGCTTTTCTTAAAATGATAAACAATATTTATTTAAAACCACCAGCAAGCCCTATCTGTAATGGGGATAAGCTAGAAGTCTTTCTAGTAAGAACAGGGGTGAAGCAAGGAGGCCCATTTCCACTACTATTATTCAATATTGTTCTAAAAATGCTAGCTATAGCAATAAGACAAGAAAAAGAAATTGAAGAAATTAGAAGAAAAAATGAGAAAACAAAATTATTACTCTTTGCAGAGAGTATGATGGTATTATTAGAGAATCCTAGAGAATCAACCAAAAACTAGTTGAAATAATTAACAATTTCAGCAAAATTTCAGGATATTAAATAAGACCACATGTTTTTTTTTTAATTTTTATTTAATGATTACTTTATATTGACAACATTATCCCTTGCACTCGTTTCTTTTCCGATTTTTTTTTCCCCTCCCTCCCTCCACCCCCTCCCCTAGATGGCAAGCAGTCCTTTATATGTTGGATATGTTGCAGTATATCCTAGATACAATATATGTTTGCAGAACCGAACAGTTCTCTTGTTGCATAGGGAGAATTGGATTCAGAAGGTATAAATAACCCGGGAAGAAAAACAAAAATGCAGATAGTTCACATTCGTTTCCCAGTGTTCGTTCTTTGGGTGTAGCTGCTTTTAAGACCACATGTTTATATATTACCTATATATTCTATATACAAGGTCTAGCAGGAAGAAAGACAAAGATAAATTCCAACTAATAATTGCATATAATATAGAGTATTGAGTGGTCTATCTGCCAAGACAAAACACTTTTCACATAAAGTCAGATCTAAAAAATTGGAATAATGTTAATTACTTATAAGCAAGTCAAGCCGATATGAAAAAAATGCCAATTCTTCTGAAATTAATTTATTTATTCAGTGCCATGCCAATCAAATTACCAACTCCCCCTCCCCCCAAACCACTCCACTATTTTATAGAGCTAGAAAAAGTAATAAAATTAATTCGGAAGAACAAAAAGTGAAGGATATTAAAGTAATCAAAAAAATGTGAAGGATTAGGATTAGTAATATCAGATCTCAAACTGTATTACAAAATGGTAACTATCAAAAACAATTTGGTACTGGTTCAGTAGAGTGATGGATCAATGGAATATATTAAATAGTACCTAATACACAGAAATAAATGATCATAGTAGTCTCATGTTTGACAAACCCAAATATCCAAGATTTTGGGACAAAGAATAGGTATTTGACAAAAACTCCTGGGGAAATTAGAAAGCACTTTTACATGTTTAGAGCAACATCTCATATTGTATACCAGAATAGTCAGAAAAGGTACATAATTTAGACATAAAGAATGAGATCAGAAGCAAATCAAGGGAGCATGAATAGGTATGAATGGGTTATCACTTTACTTCAGACTCCAGATAATATCTTTTCTCATCTCTTTATAGCTATTTTCAGTTGTTCTCAGGGAATTTGCTCTGTAAGTTTATCTGTTCTTTTAAACCAAAATTAATCAATAAAAAATAAAATATAAAAAAGACCTTCAGAGATAAGGGTGAAGGACCCAGTTGCTGCACAGCCCCTGCAAGTGGTAGTAACAAATTATTTATCTGAGTCATGAAGTAGAAAATGTGTTTAAAGTCAGAAGACATGACCTGGAATTCCAGCTCTTCTGCGTATTGCCAGTATGACTTTGGGCAAGTGAGTTAACCTTTCTAGGCTTCAGCTTCCTCATCTGTAAAATAAGAAGGTTAGACTGGATGAACTCCAAATTTCGTCTGCCCTATTAAATCCTGCAGTCATACAGCTGAAACATGAGAATATCAGGTGAGCAAGAGGGCCCTGCTCCTGCTCAGCACCAAAATGAAAGGACATATATTTTCATTATAACTCTTCTAAAGTAGACAATGTTCTGGGGTGATGGGATGTATGTGAAGAAAGTAAAAAAGGTAAAATGTACACCAGCCAGCTGCTCTGTTGCCCCACATTTGTGCACTGAGTTGGTTTTCTCCAAAGCATGTGCTATTTTACCTGTCAGGTTTATGGATAAGAGAAGAATTTGTGATCAAATGAGAGACAGAGGGCATTATGGAGCATAAAATGGCTAATTTTGATAACATAGAATTTAAAAAATTTTGCATTGTTAGTGGAATTGTGAATGAATCCAACCATTCTGGAGGACAAGGTGAAACTATGCCCAAAGGGCTCCAAAACCATGTATACTTTTTGATCCAGCAATGTCATTACTAGGTTATATTCCAAAGAGATCAAAGATTTGTTTATGTGATCAACCAATCAACCCAGAATATTAATTCTCTTCACCCCATAACATCTTTTAAAAATATACATATTTATTTTATATCTCATAATATGTTAGAGCTACAACAGATACCCCCTAGAGTTATCTCTGTGGGGAAATGACCAATTATGAAGTTATTCCCCTTCTTTTTAAATTTTGAGTGAAACTGAAGGAATCACAGAATATAGGTATAACAATGGTGTAGTTAGGTCAAAGAGCATATATTCTTTTTTTGTTATACATGTACATTCATTTTTTTTAACATATTTCCTTATGAATCATGTTGGGAGAGAAAAATCAGAACAAAAGGGAAAAAACAAGAAGGAAAAAACAGAAGAAAGAGAAAAAATATGAGCATAGCATTGTTGATTTATATTCAGTCTCATTAGTTCTGTCTCTGGATGTGGATGGCATTTTTCCATCCAGAGTTTATTGGGATTGCTTTGGATCAGTGAATTGCTGTGAAGAATGAAGTTTGTCATAGTTGATCATTGTATAATCTTGCTGTTGCTATATACAATGTTTTCCTGTTTCTGCTTGTTTCACTCAGCATCAGTTCATGTAAATCTCTCCAGACCTTTCTAAAATTAATCTGTTCATAATTTTTATAGAAAATAATATTTCATTTGATGGGCATCTATACTCATTTTCCAATTATTTGCTATCACAAAAAGAGCTGCTATAAACATTTTTTTGCACATGTGAATCCTTTTTCCTCTTTTATGATTTCTTTGGAATACAGACCCAGTAGTGGCACTCCTGTAACAAAGAGTATGCACAATTTTATAACCTTAGGCTATAGTTCCAAATTAAGTTTATAGTTTATAGCCTTGGACTTAGTTCCAAATTAAAAGTATCTATTCTTTAGTAACATTATGTGTATCATTCCAAAGAGCTTTATAGAATGTTTGTCCCCATTCACAAGTGAAGTAAAATTATATAAGGCACTGATTCAAATTATAATAAGTACTATTCAATTATTAATAAATGGTATAAAAATATGAACAAGCAGTTCTCAAGAGAAAAAATTAAGGCTATAATTGGCTATCTGAAAAAATTATTCAAATTACTAATAATTAAAGAAATATAAATTAAGGAAATTCTGTGGTTCCACCTCACACCCATCAGATTGGCAAAGATAGCAAAAAAAAAAAAAAAAATGTCTAATATTGGAAGAGATGTGGAAACAAAGTCTTTGAAAAGGAGATAAGTAGCAATTCATGTTTTTGAGAGATAATCCCCACAATAACACATGTTCACAGCATTGACATCTAAAGGCAAACATTAGCAGCTGTAAGTAGTTGGTGGCACAAATCAGTGGCTTTTTAGATGGCAAGATTGTTTGAAACTACACAAATCTTAATTCTGGCAGGTGCTTTTAGTGATGCTGGTTTTTCAGAGAAATCCCTGCCCTTGTTCCTGCAAATTATCTCCTAAGATTTCAATTTCCCTTAAAAGAGTAGACATCTACTTCCTCTTATTCATTTGACTTTGGTATTCTTTTGATTTCTTTTCTCCTTCTTCCCATTTCTGACTTTCAGTGATCTATTTGTTGCAACAAAACACCTATGAGATCTAGGGCAAGTCATTTAATATCTAATTCCTCATTTTAATGTGGGGAAGACAGTTGATTAGACCATTAAAGTCCCTTTTACAGTTCTTAGTTTTGTTTGTTTTGTTGATCTCTTTTCTTTCTGTTACCTGGCTTCTTTCCCTCTCCCTAATTCCTTAAAAGAATAACTTTTCTTTTTTCTTGCTTATGCCCTCTTAGTCAGCTTCTGTCTACTTTTATATGTGTATTGTTTTTATTTATCCTTTGTTGTCAAAGAGATACATGATATCAGGGAAGTGATGCTGTGACATGCAAGTGAATTGGATTTAAGTGAGGAAGGGCTGTGCAAAGTCACCCATCTCACTTTCCTTGCCAGAGCCATCTGGGTCTAATGATAAGATACAGATCAAGACAAGTAGAGATGACCCTGGGTGCAGTGGGAGAACTTGGTCTTTTTAAGTTAAGTGGTGCTCTGCCCACTGCATCTTTTAGCTGCCCCTCACAACATTCACTTTTGCTTGTTTTTTCCATTTATGTTAGTTATTTTGTATATTATTATCCTTATTTTGTTAACTCTGCAACATTTCATATAAACCTTCCCATGCTCCTCTTTATACTTCCCAAGCATTATTTCTTATAGTACAGTGATCAAAACCTTAGTGATATTTGCTACAGCTGTGTTGTGTATCTTCAATTATAATTGCCCAGGAGTTGAGAAATTGTTGATTGGAATTCCTCCATATATGTCATATGTAATTATAATTGACTTTGATAAAGACACAATTCCTCTGGGTATAGCTGGGTTGTAGCAGCAAAATCCCTACTGTGAATTTCTCTCTTTCATCCTGATCCACCCCCACACCCCATCCTAAACCTCTGAGGCTGGTGGATCTTCAAGCAGTGGATCTTTCTGGTCCTCCATTTCCTTATTTGCAAAATTAAGGTGCAGACGATATGATGTTTGTTTATCCTTCTATTTCTTCTACTTTTTAACCTCTTCATCTCTAATTCTGGTCAAATAATTAAAGAAAAGGAACTCTTTACTTGGAATGTAGAGATCTGAGGCTTCCTAGGGATGGTCAGAATACCTGATCTTCTGAGATTAAAAATCCTATATGCTAACAAGTTCTTCCCTCCAGTAGCACAGTGGTGACCATGTCCAACTTCTAGATTCTCTTGGGTCATGTCCAAACTCCTGACTCACTATCTCTTGCAATAATTTTCACTTTCTGTCCCTCAAATTTCTCATGTGATCTTTGTTCTATAGCATGACCTTCCACCTCAATTCATTTTGCTGAATCTGGCTGAGCTTTGCTGCCCTTTTCTTGGCCCAGAACAAAGACTAGCTCTTCAGTCTCCTCTTTCTGATCTCTTTTAGTTCAAATATGCAGAGGATATTTTTTCAATCCCATCTGTATTTTTTTAGCTTGGGCAGGCTTCCTAATAGAGGGGAAAAATTCTTTGCTACAAGTATGTGATTTTCTTGTTCTTCATAAGCTTTTGAAATATTTTGATGGAGTTAGATATAACCAAAACATAATTAAATACTTAATAGAGCAGAGAATTGAGGTGGAGGAAGAATAAGGGAGAGAAGTCAATATTGAAAACCAAATATCAAGCACTGATGTTTCTAAAAGGATAAAGGATCCAGCTATTACTTCCTAAAGATATACAGCTGCTTTCAATTGCATGCTTGCAGTTTTCAGAATTAAATGTTGATTAGCATAAAACAATAGATGTAGGTTTAAGCTTAATTTCCTTGAGACATTTGTTCTCATGACCGGACAAATGTCTGTGGCTATTCCACCAATAGGAGCACAAGCAAGCATACTTAGCCCAGGGTATCAGATGTGTCTGTACTAATGAATACTGAGACTCTCTGATGGCCCTGTGATAAGCTAAGATGCCCCTTTCTTTAGCTACTTTTCAATGCCGGATTTCCTGAAATGATATTGAAGAGCTAATTTTAAAGAAGTTATGAAGATTTTAATATGAATGTGGCATACTGTCAAGCAATTTTTTTTTTACCAAAGCCTCACTAAAGCTATTATATTCATATCAATTAGTTGCCTTACCATAATTTTCAAAGTGGCCAGAAAAGTTAACAGTTTCCCCAGTGTTGTGTAGGAAAAAAAAAATCATTAAGTTGTGGGGACATAAGTTCTAATCCTGAACTCTGCTTCCACTCTTTTTCCTGAATGACAAGATCAAGTAAGTTAGGGAGGCTCATTACCACATAGGCAATGAGGGACTGAATTTTTGGTAATACCAATTCATGAAGACTGTCCATTAAGATATAGAGGTGTTGTAGTATATGTTGATGGAAGAGGTTGCCACACTGATGAATTCTCAAATTCTTGAATAACAAATTATATGAGTATATAAATATTCAAGAGGGCAATAAGTTCCTCATGAAAAATATAAATGGAAACCATCTTCCAGTGAGAAGTGACATTGATTGAAAATCTCACAAATGCTTATACGGAAATGTGAACTGTTCCTTAGTTAATCAAGATAATAACACTATAGAATTGATTAAATGATCATGTTCTCTTTCACAGTTTTAAAATATCCATTATAAAGTCAGAAACTTAACCCTTTTAAATTATTTCCATCAGAAATCCAAACTGCAATTTAGTGCTGGGGATCTCTTATCATCATCAACAAACTTCACTTAAGATGTACCAGGCCTGGCCTAAGCTCTGGGGATACAAATGAAAACAAAAGCTTGATCCCTCCCATTTTATCATTGACTTTAATTAAGATACTCATGGCATGTTCATGAGATTCTCAGATAACACAGTGCTGGGAGTTGATCACTAATTTTTTGAAAGAAAACTAGTATCCAATATGATTTTTATTTAATAGAAAAATATAAAATTCATAAATGGGCTAAAAATGAATAGTACAAATATATAATATGAGAAGTGTCTGTGAGAGTTCATGTGAAATACTTCAGGGTTCTAGTAAACAATAAGTTTAGTATGAATAAACTTTCAAAAAAATGTTTCTGTAATTTCATTGGAGTAGGGAACCCTATAGGTTTCAATGAGACAACTCCAACTATAATCCTAAAGTCCTCTATACCTTATCATCTTGAGAGTTATCTATGTCACTGAAAAGTAAAGGGATTTGCCTATGATTTCATAACCAATATGGGTCAGAGGCAAGATTTGAACTCGGGTTTTCCTGACTCTGAAGTCTCTATGAATACCAACCTGTTCCTTCCCAATCTCATTCCAATTTAGTTTACCAAATTCATAGCAAATTCCACACTACCCTTTGGAATTGCCAATTAATTCCCAACATACATCCCTAATTTTTGATCTTTTAAATCAATATTCTTTTCATTTCCTCCCTGTAACAAAAATTTAGTTCTCTCCTGAGAGGGGAAAAACAACATCCATTGCAACAGTTTTCACTTATAATGGCTGGTACTACCTCCCAATCTCAGGACTCACAAGATCAGTGGGAAGGCTTAGTATGTTACTTGACTCTCTTGCCATTTTCAGACCAGCACTCTTATCACTACACTTCAGTGGCTTTTCCTCTTTGAAAGCTGAGGTAGAAGGAATTCTTGTTCAGATATGGGTTGAACTTAATGACCTCTGACTTTCTTTGCCACTCTAAGTTCCTGAGACCCTATGAAGTATATACAATTTGTTTGCATTAGTTTCTTCTCATCTGTGCTGCTGTCATCCACCAACTTCCAGTTCAATCTCTCAAACTTCTCAATAACTTTAGAACTATATGTTTCTCTTCTACCATATGCTTTGTCATCATCTTCAGGGATTTCAATATTAATGTTAATGACGTCTACATAATTCCTCAACTTTCTTAACTCCAAAAACTCTATCTCTTTTCCTATTTTCTCTTCATTTTGGCTCAGTCAAGCCTGAGACTTCACGATTCCTCCTAATTGGCCAACTTGTAAAGTCTGGGACATTGAAACTCTTTCTAATTTCCTATTCTCCAATCTTTATGTTTTGTTTTAGTTTTGGGGTGAGGCAATTTGGGTTAAGTGATTTCCCAGGGTCATACAGCTAGTAAGTGTCTGAGGCTAAATTTGAACTCAGGTTCTCATGACGCCAGGGCCAGTGCTCCATCCCCTGTGCCACTAGCTGCTCACCTATTCTCTACTCTCAAACTCACTTTTTGGCCTATTGTTCTCTCTTACCCCTTTGGCATATCTCTAGTCTCCTATTCAATTTTCTTCTGCCTTTACTTGCCTTCATTTGCAGCTTTAATCTTAGTCAGCAAATATTAATATTTTACTAGACCCAATGCTTGAATTACTTGTTGCTCTCCCTCCCTAACATTACAGACCTGTTAATCCTCATCTTTGGGCAATTTCCACTCTCTAAGGTACTGGGTATTGATGGAGAATCATTAAAAGAAGCTGATATTGTTGAACTTGGCAGAACTTGTTACTTAACAGTAACAAGTTGCTGTAACAGTTACTTACCAGTTGAACTTGTTACTTAACAACTAATATATTGTAATTTATTTACATTTTAAATAGTATTTCATATTTCCAAATACATGCAAAGATAATTTTCAACATTCACCTTTGCAAAACCTTGTTCTTCAACTTTTTCATCCTCTTTTCCTCCCTGTTCCCTCCCCAAGACAGTAAGCAATCTAATATAGGTTAAATATGTGCAAGTCTCTAAATATATTTCCATATTCATCATTCTGCAGAAGAAAAATAAGAACAAAAGGGGAAAACATGAGAAAGAAAGAAAAAACAAGCAAACAAACAGCAGCAATAACAACAAAAGGTAAACATACTATGTTTTGATCCACATTCAATCTCCATGATTCTCTCTGGATATGGATGGCAATTTTCATCCCAAATCTATACCCTCAGCAACAGTTCATGTAAGTCTTTCCATGTTTTACTGAAATCAGACTGCTCATCATTTCTTATAGAACAGTAATATTCCATAACATTCGTATACCTTAACTTATTTAGCCATTCTCCAACTGATGATCATTTACTTGATTTTCAATTCTTTGCCACTACAAAAAGGGCTGCTATAAACATTTTTGCACATATGGGTTTTTTTCCCTTTTTTAGGATCTCTTTGAGATAGAGACCTATTTTTATTTATTGACAAGAATCTCATTCTTCACAACACATTTTTCATACCTATGACTCTCTTCAAACCCCTGTCCAAAACCCAATTTGCCAGATAGCCTATAATTTAGTGAGGATTTCTCTGAGAAGAATGAGACCATTTAACATGGATTCCCTCCATTCCTTAAAGTTTCCCAATACCATCACTCAAGCTTTTCTTTTTTTTTCCTCTGGTCATAAAAGAAGAGATCATAATATCATAGAATCATAGATTTAGAGCTGGAAAGGACAGTGAGGCCCATGGAATCCAACCTTCTCATTTTACAGATAAGAAAACTGAAGCTGAGAAATTAAGTGGCTTGCTAGTTATGTGAAGCTTTGTGGTATAGTGGATAGAATACCATGTCTAGAGTCAGAAAGACCTGAATTCAAATCAGATCACAGATACTTATAAGCTGTTGATTCTGGGCAAGTCATTTAACCTTATTTGCCTCAGTTTCCTCTTATGTAAAATGAGCTGAAGAAGGAAATGACAAATTACTCCAGTGTCGTTACCAATAAAACACCAAATGGGGTCACAAAGACATGACTGAAAGGATCCAATAGCAACAAAAAGTAAGAATTACACTATTACAAGTGTTAAAGGCAAGGTCTGAATTAAGATCTATCTGATTCCCTGTCCAACATGTTATCCATTTGATTTACTCAGAATTACTTGAGCTGACTTCACTAGGCATCTTGTCTTCATTATCTCCTGCATCTCTTAGCAGTAATAGTTCCATCTCCCCAAAACACTTAGCTCCTCCCCACCTTATCCAAGATCTTTTTAAAGCAATAATCCTTTTTCCCAGATATCTTTAATCTCTCTCTATTGGCTTTTTCTCATATGCCTTCAAATATGCTAAATGTTTTCCAATCCAAAAGAAAGTTTCCCCTGATCCAGCTATGTTGTTCACTTTCCCTCTTATTTCTTTCTTTTCATTGTTAAACTTCATAAAAAAGTAGTTAATGCCTCATGCCTCCCCTCTTCCTCACCCTGTCCCCCCTCCACAGTCTCCTTAATTCCTTGTTTCTTGCTCCACCAGTCTATTGTTCTCTCAAACTAAATCAATTGGTCCCTAGCCTGTTACAGGCTTTTCATCAGGTCTTTTGTGAATATATGTTAAATATCTTTACCTGATATTCAAAGCTCTTTGAAGCAATGAATTACTATGAGCCATGCATTATACTATGCATTAGGGGTACCTTTTAAATATATAAGAAGTTACTACATAAACTTTTTTTTTCTTTCCTCCTCATCACCACTCTATAGTTGGCTGCCATTAGACACAAATAGGTATTCCCACATATCTAGATGTATAGATGTGTGCCTATCTTTATATATTTATAGCTATATATACATACTATATACATCTATACATCTATACACATAGGTATGCATATTTATCTATCTACACACACACATACTTTGATTTATCAATTTTTTTTTCTGGATGCAGACAACATCTTCCTTTATGTGTCCTTTATACTTAATTTGGGTATTTATAATAAAATAATTTTTTCACTCAAAATAATTTTTAAAACAATATTGCTGTTACTGTTTACAATGTTCTCTTGGTTCTGCTCATTTCACTCTTCATTATTTCAAGCAAATTTTACTAAGATCACTGAACTCAGCATTTCTTATAGCACAATATTATTCATTCTATCAAAGTCACATATAACCATTTGTTCAGCCATTCCCCAGTTGATGGGCAGCTCTGCAATTTCTAGTTCTTTATTGTCACAAAGAAATTTGCTATAAACATTCTGAAATGTATAGGTTCTTTTCCTTTCCCCCAATTATCTCTGGAAATAGACTTTGTAGAGGTATTGCTGGGATAAATCCTTATCTATTTTTTTTTTTTTGCCAAGAACTGGACTAATCTCTATTCCCATTCATGCCCAGACTTTTCAGCTTTTTGTGCCTTTATTCACATCATTATCTATGTTTAGAACATATTCCTTTTACCTCTTTACCACTGAATTTTTATCATCTAAGATTCAACTTAAATGCCATCTCCTACATGATTCTTCCTGTCAGCAAGGGATCTAGGATTCCCTTACATCTTACCTAGAACTTCATTGAGTATCTTTCTAATATAGTCCTTCACATTATTTCTTTCTGAGAACTTTGTGCTTTAGCAAAATTGGACTAGTTTTTGACATTGATTTTTATAAGATTTTATTTCCCATTTTTTCTCCATATGTTCTTTCCCCCTCCCTAATATATCAATCAATCTGATATAAGGGCCTCAAAGTTTAATGTGATGTTCTCTATTTGTTTTCCAGTTATGAAGCACACTTGAACAACCACAAGAAAGGCTGACAAATATCTCCATCCTATTTAACTAAAATCCAATGTCCAAACTCAGCACAGATGGGATTATTTGATCCTTTAGAAAGTCCCCCAAATTATTTTTGTATCTCTGGACCACTCTCTGTGGTCCAACATAAACTTGTGACCATCTCATGAAATCTTATGACCACTTAGTCAGTGGAGATACCCAATGTGCTTTGCCTAACTGAAATCCACTGACACTATCGACACCATTTTTTGTCCCTCAAAGCAATGTCTATCAACCAGTGAGATTCTATATTTTGTATTTTGTGGTATCAAGCTTTATAAAAAATAGAGCCTTTCTCTCAGTGAGAAAGGTCTTTGATACACTTCATTAGGGGAAACCAAGGACCTTTTAATAAAATTCCATTGGCTTAGAGTTCTTTCCTCATTGGTTTTTCTTGCAAAGTGGGCAATTAAATCCTCACTTACTTCAGGGAAAAAGATGGCAACAGTTAAAAGCAATTTAGAGTAGCATAAAGAATACTGTGTCATCAGTCAGAAATGTCCTAGGATTACTATCCATCTTTTGTACCTGAAGAGGATCAATGACATCATGATGTTGGGATCAAGTTCCAGTGTGTTCCACTGTGTCTGATCAGTTCAATAAGAGCTCAGAAGCTTTGACTATAGGTTAAGACAAATAGTTCATTTGAACATTTGGGATGGAGTTGTCCCTGAGCAAGCCACTGAAAGTTTTTGTCTCAATTTTCTCATGAAATAGTCTTTTTTTTCAAACCTTAGGGACTGACTCCTCTCCCTTCTCCCCCTTCTGGCTTCTTTTTATGTGTTACTCCCCTCACTAGATTGTAAGATTCTTGAGGTCAGGAATAGTCTTTTATCTCTGTTTTCCTGTGGTTTCTTGGCACAGTACCTGATACATAACAGGTACTTTACAGAACAAGAGACGGACTACAGAATTACAGATTTCCCAATAACCCAAACAGTAAACTAGATGGGATACTCACTGAAAGGTGCCCTCCAATTTTGTTCTTAGCAGGAGATCACCAGACTGTTTTGCCCTAGGAAGATTGGCTATATCTTTGTCAAATTCCTCAAAGAAAGGCTGGAAAAACTGCCATGTATTTGGCAAACTACAGATATGGGAAGGGTCACACAACACACACACAAGGGTCTGTGCATCAGAATGGATTTCCGATCTCTGTTCCCATTGACAGGTAATCATTAGTGGAAAGTATTAGCACATTTAGGTAGTTTAGTTCACTATAATCTAGTCATTAGGAGCCATGGAAGTCTGAGACTACAGGGTGTATGGAGAGAGCATAGAGCTGGGGATTTTGCCTTTTTTTAGACTGGTTCTTGGATCAGCAGAGCAGGCTAATTAACCTTTTAATCTTGGCAGAATGGGAAAATACAAGCTCACCTCCAAGATGCTATGAAGGTTAATTATTTCACATTTTTACATACCTCTGAGAAGACCCAGTGCTGTTTCCTTATTGTCATGTCATTCTTTCTCTTTCCCCCTTTTGCATTTTGGGGGAGAACTGATAAGGGATTTGCATTCATTTGAATTAGCTCCGAGAGTGAGACCTTGTCTAAAATTACCCAAAAGAATTAGTTAAAAAAAAAAAAAAGAACAAGAAGGCAAAGTATGGAGGTCTATCTTTTTCAGTCTATCTTTTTGTCACTGAGCTGAAAATTCAAGCAATGTAGCTTTTGTATTTAAAGCAACCATACATTGTTTTAGCCTCACAATGACTCCTCAGGGAAGGTAATAACTACTGGTATGATCAGATCCATTTTACAGAATAGGAAACTGAACTTTAGAGAGGTTAATTACTGACCTGTGTTTACAAAAGTACTACTGTCAGAAATGGTATTTGAGCCCGTCTTCCTGACTTGGAATTTTATCATTTGATCTAGCAAACCATTTTGTCTTTGGAACAGAGCTAGATCCTGTTGAACTTCTAGGCATTTTTTACATATTGCTTATTCCTTTAGAATGTGAGCTCCTTGAAGAAAAAGATTATGGTTTTGTCTTTTTTTTTTTTTTTTTTTTGCTTCCCAAGTACTTAGCAGTCCCTGGGACATAGTAAGTCTTTTTGCCTTACAACTGATTGGCTAAATAATATTAACTAGTTACTGAGGAGCTCTTCTTGTTATTATAATTTTCAGCATTAATACAGACATGCAAATAGACATGTCCTAAATTTTATATTGCCTTTAGAAAGTATAAATATTTCATATCTTACTTCTTGTCTATTCAACAGACAGTTGAATTCCCCATCAAACAACATTCTCCTGGTTGTATGTAGAAGGTGCCATCTATTTTCCTTTACTTTCCAGCTTTCTTCTGAGGCTCGGAATGTTTATGAGTTTGATTTCTCCTCCTCAATTTATCATCAGTATCATAGGCCATGACAGCTAGTCATACCTCTTCCTACAGTGGTCAATAGAGGGAGGCCAAACTCAAAATCTTGTATCATAATCCCATACAGACAAACAGCTCAGCCCTATCTGGAACACACTTCATTGTCTTTTATGTCCCTAAAACAATAGCATTTTGTCCAAATGAGTCCAAACAATTTATCTAAAGTGAGGACTAGGGATAGACAAGGCAGACAAGTGCTAAAGAGACTCAAAATTCAAGGAATGAATCAATGAGAAACATTGTTTAGCATTATTTTAAATAAACGCATATTTTTTAAAAGCCAGAAAATGTCTTTCTCTATGCACATAGGAACTTATGTATCAAATGTTACTGGAAAAGCTCAAAGCTTCTAAATGATAGCAAAATTGAAGGGGAATAATTTTGAAATTTTACGTCAAATGGACTTCAGAAATCATCTCATAACTCTTTCATTTTACAGATGAGAAAAGAGAGACCCAGAAATATTAAATTGTATTGCCCAAGGTCACTAAAGTGGTCAAGTAGCAAGTTAGATATTCAAACTGAAATCTTCTAATACTAGGTCTAATGGTTTTCTACTATTATACACAACTTCCTTTTGTCTTTGTATGTTTTAGATTGGAATTGCCATGAGAGATTTCTTCAGATTCACCATAAATAAACAGTAGGAACTTTTGTCAGATATCTGATTATAATTTGTGGGAAACTTCTCAAAAGGAATAACCCAAGAGAGAGATAAAAAGCATTGGATGGAAGGGGAAAATCAGTGATTAGCTTTCATAATAATTCTTATTCCACTATGAAGCCACAAGAGGGCAGATGAAGATTATCAAAAATTACATATACCCAGCCACTCCTTTAGAATCAGTGAAAATTAGAGTAAATCGACTTTTCCCATTCAAAATCATTCTAATTTCTTTATTATTATCATTATTAATAAAAATAATAATAAACACCATTCCACATGACATAATTTGATTCATGGTTAGTAAGCATTATGGTTTTCATGGGAGAGTGCTTACAATTTCTGTTTTAAATAGAAAACCATTCATTCGTTCACTAATTGTTAAGCACTTCGGATACACAATGTACTTCACTGAGGAAGGATTGTGGGGAAAATACAAAAATACATAAAATATGGATGGACCCGTTTCTGGTCAACGGCCAGTCAAGAGGCAGTCCAAAATTTGTCTACTTTGTAGAAGATGAGATGAATAAGATACAGTCTTATAGTTTATAGTTTTATAGCTTTGTTAAAGAAAACAAGGTGTGTATCTAGAAACATCCCTATCAATTGCCTAAAGTTTTCCTTTACTAATTTTCTGCAAAAGATTTGTAGGTCTGATTCAGGAGTCTCAGTCTCCCACAGAGCTTGAAATTAATCTCCATTTATAAAAAAAATTTCCTTCCCTAACTTTAGGTGACACTGTCCACTGTTTCTGGGGACCCAGAAGGAGGTTAGAGAAGTTAAAAATAGCTTTGGAGCTGAGCAACTATCCTAGTGACAATGGAAAAAAGTGAAGTTTTTTTTTTTTTTTTTTGCCCCATTAGTTCGTATCCCATGAAGCCTCATTTCTCCCTTTTAGTATTTCCCAGAAGAGCTTCTGCTGGCTTTAGAAGAGAAGAGGCAAGAGGAGTGTTAGGGTGTGCTCTCTCTGGGTGATTTGTGAAGGATTGGAAGACTGGCAGACTGGTATGTGATAAAGCAGAAGGAGGTTGGGACCTTTTTTGGTAGAGAATATCATGGAGGGGCTAACAAATCAACTGAAATTTTTACATAAGGGGATAATCAAAAGGGATGGGGAAGAACTATGTCAGAAAGTAGGTTAGTTTTTGGAGGGTGAGGCAATGGGCAAAATGTGAATATAAAAGGGAAAATAATTATATTGTCAGAGCAATCTGCTAACTTCTTTATTCTTTTTTTGATCCCCTGGGATTCCTTTTCCTCTTTTCAATCAATTCTTCTTTAACCAGGCAATAGGTATGACATTCAAGGGGGGAAGGTGGGTGACAGGAGTTTGTGTGAGGAAAACAAGATTTCCCAAAAGCTTTTTTTCCCCAAGTATGTCCTGGTGTACAACCCCATGTTTTCTCCTCTTCTTCACACACTCATCCTGGTTTCCAGTGAAATAAAGATTAGTCCTTGATGTTTCTGATTGACTCAAGACAGTGCAGTTGATGATAGGATTGCTACCAATCAGTCAATCAGCATTTATTAAGTGCCTTCTGGGTAGTAGGCACTGTGCTAAACATCAAATGTATAAACATGAAGAAGAAAGACAATATTTGAACTCAGGGAGCTAATAAACTCATGAGGGAAGATAGCAGCACACAAAAAGGAAGTCAAGAAGAAAATGAGGAGAGAGAAAGCACCTGGTGCAGGCATATGATGTAGCCTGCTGTCAACCAAAACAGCCTCATTTCCAGATTTGATGGATAAATCCTTTCAAAATACCCAGGACCTCTTCTTATTTCCAACCTGTTTAGGTGGACAGCCTTATCATAGAATCATTGATTTAGACTTGGAAGATATCTTAAATGTCACTGAGATGCCCTCTCCACCTCCTTATACATTCTCCATCAGAGAAAACTGAGATTGAGATTGTGACTTTACCCAAAGTCACACAGCTAGGAAGTATCTGAGATAGGCAGGTTTTCCTGACTCCAACTTTTGTGTCCTTTTAATGATACTACTGAAAATTTTAAGAATGGAATTTTTAGTGAGTTTTTCCTACCTTCTTTGTGGGTTAAGAAAATAGTCATTGGGGAAAGGGAAAAATGATTGGTATTGAAAGCTGTAGGGGATGCTCTGTGACAGCTTATGAATTATATCTTCAAAGAAGCAGGAAGTTAGAGTGGGCAGACGAATTACTGCCTTAAAATATAATAATGCCAACAGGTTGCATGTTACCGATATGTGCCTGAATTTTAATGTTTATAAATAGAACTGAAAAATCCTGGAATTAAAAGTACACCTTTTGACACTCCTGAAATAAACTGGACACAAAGGGCTTTTGGGAGGAAAGAATGAAGAATAAATAGGAACAGCCAGTGTGTCACACTCTGTAATTTTGGCTTGGCAGAGACTATAGTCAAAGCCTGCTTGCAGCATGGCAGAGCCATGCTTCAAAGTGACTTTAATAACTCTCTTCTTTGGTAATTTGCAAAAGTTGGCTAGTTTTTTTGTGTTTGTTTTTAAGATGTATGGTCTTTGGAGGGAGGTCTGTGACAGCATAGACATGAATATCCAAGATCATGGCTTGAGAAAGCAAGGCTGAAATGTGGCTCTATTGTCTTTCAACTGGAAGGGAAGAACCGTTGTTTTTTTCTGGCTCCCTTTCCCTCCCTTCTTCTTTAGATATCATGAGAAAATGGAGAAACAAAGGGGGCCCTTCCATCTGTCTTGGCTTTCACAAATGGACTGCAACACTCCCCACCCTTTCCTGAGAAATTAGAGCATCAATATTGCCTCAATTCTGTGCACATATCTCTAATATGAGGGGATTCATTACCTTTTGCCTCATTCAATTCTTATGTTAAAAACTGGGGATGCTCTTAATGAGAACAAATGTTCTAATCCAGGAAAAAATGATATACAAGAGACATTTTATTGCTTGGGATCCAAAGTATGCCTGACTAATGCAACTCACCCAGAAATGTCAAATAATATATTGGGAGTAGACTGTACTCAGTCTTTCCAAAGGCTGGTTTACTTAATTTTTTTTTTTTTTACATCCTCATTTTCTGAGGAGGATTCTGTAAGTAGTTTTTAATCTCACAAATTAAGAGAGAGGGCAAAATTAGGAGTAGATACATAAATGGGGGAAATCAAACCTTATGAAATCCCCAAACTCAGGCTGATTGAACAGATGCAAATGCTCACTCTCTCCTCCTCCACACAGCCTTTAGAAGAACCTTCAGTGAACGGTGAGCAGAGGAGATGAAAATCGGTCTATTTGGCTTGCTCTGTACAGGGCTGTCTTATTTAGCAGGGATTATAGAAAGCTGGAATGAATTCATCATTGGTTAAAAGCTAGAAGAGACCTTAGGGGTCATTTGTGCAGCTCCTTAATTTTAAAGAGAAGGAAACAGGCCAGAGACAAGGTGACTTGCCCAATGTCATACAGGTAAAAAGAGCAAAGCCAGAAATTGACCTCAGTGTCTAGGGTCCAAATCAAGAATCTGTCTACTATATAATCAGATCCCAGCAGGATTAACACAAAGTGCACAGTGCTACTTTTGATTACTTGGATTATTTGTTTGTTTGTTTTTTAAATAAACTCTTAGGCTCAATACATCTCTTCTATTCTGGGCTAATGTGTATGTGTGGGTTTGCTTTATTTATTTATTTTCAAGAATGAACGTTTTAAATTTGCAACTGTTCTCCCCATCCAGACCAACAATGACAATGGGGGATTTGGGGCAATTAAAACTCATGCAGAGTTAGGTTCCTGTTTCCTTAAAAAAGTTTGGAAAGTACTTGCCTAGAGTTTCTGTGAGATGTTGATTTAGAATCAGCAAGATCTAGGGATGTCTTTCCCCAGCACTCTACACAATGTTTTGCATAGAGTAAGTGCTTTATTCATTCATCTGAGACTGCCACTTAACAGCTGGGTGAACTTGGATAAATCACTTAAACTCAGTGAACCTTAATCTCCTCATCTATTACATGAAACAGTGTGTTGAAATGGAAAGAGCATTGATTTTGGAGTCAGGAGACCTGACTTTGAATTCTGGCTGTGGGATCTTTCTAAATTATTTGACATCTCTCTGCCTAACTTTGCTCTTTTGCTTGTAAGCCATGCTCTAATGCTCCAACTCTGGGCTTACACAGATTGGATTTGGACCTTGGGAACTTCTCCATGTTTCCACCTCCAGAGTTTAGGGCTGAGAAACTGAGAATATAGATTGATTGTTGATTGTAACTCTTGTGTATGTCTCCACAGATGTCGGAAAAGGGTCCCCAGCTCCTAGCGAGGAGCATTCTAAGTAGTAATGACACAGGAAAGTTTTATTTTTTTTTGACCCAGCAGAAAAAATAAAATGAGCTTCTAGTAACCCATAAACCAAATCTATACAATTTTCATTTGTCTCTGATGAGTTCCACCTTCCCTCCAAGACCCTAAACAATTCTCTAAGCTAGTAGTTTTACTCTAAGGATTTGAAAATTCCCTCAAAAAGAAGCCAAACAAGGAATTGGTCGAGAATCAAGTTTCTTTCCCTCTGAGCTCTGCTGTTTGAGTAATGTGGAAGCAAAGGTGAAATTTTAGGTTTCATTTCTCCAGATCATGGCTCTATCCTTTGCTGTACTTTCAGCTTGAGGAGACATGCTCATCTTTGATAAGGGAGCTCTTGTAATACCCCCTGAAGTTTGGAGATGCAAGAGCCAGGTTCAAGAAATGTCTCTATTTCTAGCCATTCTTTGGTTCATCATCCCTTGGTTTCCATTTCTTGGGATGAGAGATGTGAGCATTGTCTCTTTCTGAATCTGGGACATCTTGCTGTACTTTGTTTCTGGTCCTGGCTGCTGTCATCTGGGATTGGGGCAGGAATGGCTGGTCATTCAGTCCCTGGGGGCTGTTCCAATGGGAAAACACCTCAACACAATATACTATATACCCTGGGACCAAACCTCTTTTCCAGAATTCTTCCCTAAGTTCAACTTTTTTTTTTTTTTGATTACTCCAAAAAGGGTGGAAAAAGGGGGAAGATACTAAACCATTTCTACAATGGATTCTCTTTTATAGGCCTGACAAAAAGGAGTATCTCTGATCCACAAAAGTGCAAGTCAGACAATTCATCCATACAGCTTCTACCAGGGAAACACAAACAAAAGCCCCAAACAAAACTTGTTTACTCAGTAAAGTTATCAAATGGGACAATAAGCAAAATGAGGTGAGAATATTAATTGATCCCTGAGATCCCTTATAAATCTAAATATAAGATGATCCTGTGAAAATGAGATTTAATGCCACTTCCTATTGTTTAATTTGAGATAGATGAATCTGTGGAGAGAGCACTGGATCTAGGGTTCAAATTTAGCTTCAGATACTTACTAGCTGTGTGACTAGCAAATCACTTAATTTTAGTTTGCCTTAATCCACTGGAGGAAGAAATGACAAACCACTTTAGTATCCTTGCTAAGAATATGTACATGGGGGTCACAAAGAGTCAGACTTAACTGAAAAACAATTATTTAATTTATCCTATTTAATGCCACCAACCCTCTTCACAGGGAACTAGATAAAGGCAAAACAATTTCTTGACTGTGAAGTTGCTCCCACTCATATAACCATTTTGTGGATGAGTTCCTAGGGCCAATGTTTTAATATCCAAAACCAGAGTAGGCAAAATAGGACTTGGCAGGGGAAGGAGAAATTTAATAAGCAAAAAGGTGTGAAACAAAACCAGAAGCCCCTAAAATACGATAGAAAGGAAATTACTTCCACTGAAAAAAAGCAGGCATCCTGCTCTTTGTGCAGGACCCAAAAAGGGATTCGGTGGCAGAGTTGGCCCTTTTATATTCTTATTTTATTCTTGGGAAAGTATAAGACCAGGAGTGAAGGGACTTGATCTACATCCCGATTCTTTGGGACCATTAAGTATGGAACCTCTATGAAGTCATTTAATTTCTTTGGATCTCAATTTTCTTATTCTAATTTTCTTATTATCCCCTTATGAGGTCGCAACCTACTGTTTAAGAAGCTGGGACCTAGAAGGTACCCAAATCATTTCTGGCTCTGAAAAAATATGGACTATTTGTCTTCGAGCTCTATAAGTAAGTGCCTTTATTAAGCCTCTGTTATTCTATTTCTTAAGGACATTTCTGCCTCAAAATTATTTATTAGAAACAATAGACCATTTCTGATCTGATGCATCTGATAATGGGAAAAAGAGAGCTGGGAAAATGGAAGCTAAGTCTTGTCCCGACTGCCCACTTTGGTGTAAACCCACCATTTTCTATATGTAAGTGAATCTCCTTAACTAAGCCGGCAAGCACCTGAGGGGAGGTACTTTGCTGTATATGGATACGTCCCCATGAAACCCTTCAGGAGAAGCTGGCTATTTCTCTGCTCTAACCCTAACTTGGACGTCCAATCTACACATCTGCACTCCGAGTCTTGGCAAGCACCTATTCTTCCTGAAATACTGGGGCGCCCTGAATATTTACCATCCCTTTGTTCAAATAGGCAGCCGCGCTGGGGCTGGCGGGGATGTGAGGCTTCACATCTGGAAACTATCCTTTCTCTTGGCCCAAGCGTCATGGCTTAGGAGTGCTATTGTTTCAGGTACGCCCCCACCCTGCCCATAATCCAAACACATGTGTCCCAGGCAGGAGCTGGAGAGCCAGCAGCATCCTTGGGAAAGGGGTCATAGTGTTACAAACTGGGCTCCATGGAGAGTAGCGGTCCCCTAAGATTCCCAGCCACCCCCTCCACCTTCACACTCTTTTCACCTCAACTTAACTCTTGGAATTATCCTCCCGAGTGCTCAGGTGGCGTTGTTCTCTTGAACCAAGCTTTCTACTAATATCTTGTTATGCACCCACCCTTTACCCCCACCCCAGTCTGGCACGCTGGGAAAAAATGGTTGCCCAGTGTCTAGGACAGAGTCTCATTGTCCGGGATGTTATTTACAAGAATTATGTGGAAGGAGCATGACGCTATGTCCTTTCTCTAACACAAAGCTCTATATTCATCTAGCCCAATAAAGTATTTGAAAGAAAATAGTCCATTGCATAACATAATATGTAGAGCACACTCACCCCAAAAGGCAAATTATTTTCTCTCAACTTAATATTTCAGCAACACCTGGATTAGAATAGTAACCCATGTGAACTTTTAAGGTAAAAAAAATTATTTTCTTTAAACTTAAGCACATCACTCTATTTTCCCTGTCAATGAAGCAGCACTAACTAGAGAGTAATTCACTAATAGGGAAGTAGGTAGTATTTTTAGTAATGAGCCCATGGGGTGAATCTGAGACAGTGCTTAAAATTCACAGCAGGGAAGCCCACCACCTGCTGGCTATGATCTTGCCTGATTTCCATTCCCCTAATTGTTAGAGTTGCCTCCCCCTATAATTACTTTTTATATGTTGTACTATATAGCATTATCAATGCATCCTTTTTTCTTCACAGAAAATGTAAGCACATTGAAGGAAGGACTTATTTCATAGGATCAGAGATTTAGAGCTAATAGCGACCTGAAGCCATCTGTCTAAGCCTTTTGCTGTCCTGAGATCCAAGGGCCTATTTGCCTTATATATTTAGAGACCGACACATAGTAGTTACTTAATGATCGAGTAGAAATAGAATTTCTTCTGATATACCTGCTCATCCCACTCTGGAAATGACAGAGCGTGGTGAAAGGGACACATTTGGATTGTGAGGAGAATCAGGTTCCTTAGGCAAATAACTTAATTCTATGGGTGTCACTTTTCTGACCATAAAACCAGGAGATCAGATTAGATACTTTTTCAATTCCTTTCCAGTTTCCTATTTTCTAAATTTCAAGGGATCTGAAGCTGCCTCTTGACCTTTTAAGAAGAGAGTTTTCTCAGTGAAAGTCCCATACAAATCATTACTGAAAAATACACAGTAAGACAGCAAACACACAAGCCTCCACTTTGGTCCCAATGATGTCACAGGTCATAGAAGCATAACTAGTGCTCCTGGTCTCCGTCAGCTTGCACCATTGGCAGAATGGATGGGTGAATGTACTGCCCAATGTCCACCATGCAGATATCAGTGACCTGCTCTGCCCCAAGGAGCATTCCGGCCTCAGACCCAGATGTGGAGCAGCTGGGAGTGAGGAGGACCAAAGCCAGGCAGGGCAGCAAACAACTGACCGGCTCCTTGCAGTACCCAGTGGGCAGCTGTTGTATTGGAGGCCCAGCTCAGCCAGCTAGGAACCCATTCGAGGCACAGCCCCCGGGAAAGTTTCCAGGCTGAAGAAGTCAGTGGAGGTGCTCCGTGCAGAAGCAGCACAAATCAGCACCAGACTCAACTCAGGGCTGCAGGAGATCTGGAAAACCTCAGAGAAACAGGAAAAGGTTTAGCAAGATCTGTCTGGAAAGCAGCTGGAACAAGTGGCTGTCTACTTCTTCTCTGCCTCCCATCTAATTAACAGTTTTATATTTATATTTTATATTTATCATAAAGCAAGTATACACACACACACACACACACACACACACACACACACACACACACACACACATACAATGTTATATAAATACCAAAGCAGAACAATGACACTGATTTATAAAATAAAACAAATAAAAATAGATATACTTATATTATTGATTTTTTAAAAAGCACATTTAGACGGTGCTTTAAAGTTTGCAAAGCCCTTCATGTGATCCTCATTACCCCTTATGAGGTCTGTGTGATTATTATTTCTATTTTGCTGATGAGGAAACTCAGAGTTACAGATATAGCAAAGTCACAAGTTTAGTGCCTGAGGTAAGATTTGAATTTGTCTTTCTAGTTTCTGGTCTAATTCTTTAGATACTAGGCCATCTAGTGGTATTTAACAAACGAGGACTTTAAAAAGTGAAATGAGATACAGCTTCACTTTCAAATGTCTTTTTGATAATGATAAAGCTACCAGTTTAAAAGAGCATAACACACCTCTCTAGAAAACAACCTCCAAAGTTTTCTTACATAGGAAGCCAGTGAGTCCAAAATATAATTTTTATAGTCACTTCATTATCTCAATAAATACCAATGGTCCCCATCATCTCCAGGAACAAATATCAATTCTTTGGCTTTCAAAGCCTTTTATAACCAAGCCTCCACCTCCACCTTTCCAGTCTTTCTTATACTTTATATTATTCTCCTCCCTTCAACTTGTTCTGAGATACAATTACACTGGCCCGCTGAACCTCCTCTTTCTGCTACCATTTGCTGGTGTTCTGTAGAACCACAGCCTCTATTTGGGTCACAGCCAGCAGAAGCCTTCAGGCTTTTGTTAAATCTGCCTTTTGATCACCTTTGATTTTGCCTGAGCTGCATTTCCTGAGCTCTACTTGCTCTGTGACTTAGAATAAAAACTTCCTTTCAATTCTTTTCTATTCTGTGATGCTAATTATGGTCCATGCAAATCACCTTAGCAGGGGGAAGGAAGGAGGAAAGGAAAAAAGAGGGAATAGGTATTTATATACAGTCTGGTATGCACTAGGGTGTGCTATGCTAAGCATTTGATTCTTACAACAATTCTTTTGGATAGATACTGTTTTTATCCTCATTTTACAGTTGAGGAAAGTAAGGCAAATAGATATTAAATGGTTTGCTCTTGTGACTCACTGGACTTAAGTGATTTAACTTTGCAATGATGTAATAAGACTTCAGAAATGGGTTCATACTGAATGTATGATAGTAAATTATGTATAAAATTTGCAAAGTTGTATTTTCAACAAGCTACTTGATTTAATTACACTAAGACATAAAGAAATAAATCTATTCTACCCTCAATGGTACTGAGTTTGCATATTTATTAATCTATTCCACTAAAAGCTCTCTAGGCAAAAAAAGTGTAATCTATTTATTCATTATTCTACCACCAGTTATTTTTTGATTGGGTTTTGGGTTGATTTTTCTTCTCCAATATATATTGCCAAGAGAATTTAAGGATTCAGAAGGTCTGGAATGAAGCCTAGATGTATGATGTAATCCTATTTTTTTGCTTTGCCTCATGACGTGAGTTGACATTCAGGAAGATGAGAGATAGCCTAGTTAACTCCCTTACATATGTGGGTAGGAAGCTGTATGTAAATGCACAAGACCAGAATGTAAAGAAACCACAAATAAAGCCAAGGCTCTAAGAATGTGGAGTTGCAGGAAATATTTAGAATGTGGATCCCCTGCATATTTCCAAGAAGCTTTCCCACAACTTTTATTATGGTCTTATTTAACGTTCCTTCCACACTTAGTATTCACTCAAGATTATGACAATATGACAATATTTATTTGCTTTTGTTCTATAGTTATTTTACATGAAAAATGTGTTTACTCCTTAAATGATGTGTGAACGCCTTGTGTTTATTAGACATTGTTTTTTACTTCTTTTATATCCACCAACATAGCACCTCCCCTTTACCTTGGATTGTGGACAGTGGGTCACAGTGTGGTATAGTGGACAGAGAGCAAATCTCAGAAGCAGGTTCAAGTTCTTGCCTTGGAACTTGAACCTAGCTGGGTGATCCAAGGCAGATTACATAATTTATTAAGGCCCTATTGAAAGGCTTACCCCATTATAAAGCAAAGCATCTACTGTGAGATAGAATTTCCTCACCCATAATTCCCTGCACCAGTGAAATTATAAATCTAACCTAAATTAAGATAATAGAATTAGAATTCACATTGGAAATATTGGTGAGCTTGTCATAGACCAAATCTGTTCATGGTTAAAAGTTACCAGTAGAGCATCTAACAAGCAACATCTTATAAAGATATAATTTTGCTTAAGTTAGAGGCATTTAATGGGGAGCAATTAACTAATCAATAAACATTTATCAAGTGGCTACTATAAGGTAGGTGCTATATTAAACACTGGGACAATAAAAAAGAAGCTTACCATCTAATGAATTATCAAGCATATGGATCATAAGGGAATTAAAAATATCTAAACCTATGAAAAATGGCTTCCATATAACAAAAATAAAATTCTTAACATGAATCCTAAAAATGAAGAAAACAATGATTTCTCAAAGGATCTTGGTCTATTCAGTTTTTTCCCTTTTGAGGACTGGAGAAAAATATTGTTTCTAGTGTATTTCAAGTTCTAGGGGATCTGAAACTACTGCACTTGTGCCCAAAATTGTATTATTTGGATTACCTTGTGATTCCAAATAACTCTTGAAGGCAGTGCTGGGCTGAAATTCAGGTCAATTCAATTCAACAAGAATCTATGAAATATGATCTATAGGTCAGACTGTGCTAGGTTATAAGTGATAGAAAGGTAAAATCAAAAAAGAATTCCTCCCCTCAAGGAAAATATATTTAATTTTTAGGAAACAACTTGAATATGGCTATGTAGATTATACACATACCAGTTATACACATATAAGTCATATACATATATGTATGTGTATATATAAAATATACCACAAATATCTGAAACACATGTAAAACACATACTCACATATATAATATACATACTATCATATAAAATAATATGAAGTATTGCTGGGGTACAACTGAGAAAATCAGAAAAACCTCTTTTAGGAGGTGATATTTAAACTAAATCTTAGAGGGAGCTGGAGATTCCAAGAAACTGAGAAGACAAAAAATAAGCAAAGATGACAATTTTTAGATTATCCATATATATAGTATGGAGCGACTTTTCCTCATATCATAATAAGTCAGGAATTACTGATATCCAATTAAAGGTACTTTGGCAACATAGAATTTGGACCCAGAAGAATCATTAATAGAAATAAAATTATACTATTCGGTCACTCCAGTGTCACTGTGATGCTGTCTGGTATTTCCCTATGTACTTCAACAAGGGATGCCATTTGCTTTAGCCATTGGGCTGATGATCAAACATCTTATCAGAGGAGTTAGTGACTAGAGATAATGTCTTGTAGAGAGGAAGAACCAAGTCTAGGTCTCTTCTCTGGAATATGCTGTCTGAATGACCATGAGCCCATGCTTAACTTCTTAGTGTCTCCAGACAACTCAGGAGATATGAGCTTCGAAATTTTAGAGCAAGTGGTAATCCACATTAGCAAAGGTAGTTGATTAATAAGCTCATCTTCTATGGATGAAATCACTGATGCCCCTCCCCTAACAAAATCCTATCATTAACTTTGTATTTCTGTCCATATCCCATAGTTCAGACAGCTCAACTATTTTCATATACTCTATAGACTTACATGACACTTGTATTCTTATTTTACTTTATTTATTTTTAAATAACTTTTTATTGACAGAATCCATGCCAGGGTAATTTTTACAATATTATCCCTTGCACTCACTTCTGTTCTGATTTTTCCCCTCTCTCCCTCCACCTCCTCCCCTAGATGGCAAGCAGTTTTTTACATGTTAAATATGTCACTGTATATCCTAGATATAATATATGTGTGCAGAACCGAACAGTTCTCTTGTTGCACAGGGAGAATTGGATTCAGAAGGTATAAATAACCCGAGAAGAAAAACAGAAATGCAAGCAGTTTACATTCATTTCCCAGCGTTTTTTCTTTGGGTGTAACTGCTTCTGTCCATCCTTGATCAATTGAAAATGAATTAGCTCTCTTTATCGAAGAAATCCACTTCCATCAGTGTATTCTTATTTTAGAGTGAAAAATGCATTTTTAAACATTTTCTTTTTCTAAGTCATATAAAAACAGGGAAGTATAGTAGGACTCACCACTAGGGATCACATGCTTTCTTGCAAATATACTAGTTGTGGGATCCTAGATAAGACACTTCTTAGTGATCCCATTAACTAAGAATGTGAAATATAGAAGACTTACAAATCTGCTTTGAGGAAAAGAATTTCAACAGAGGGAGTTCCCTCTGAGATGAAACCATAGCTTCAGAACCCTGCTCCCATTCTCCCCAAAAGGTCATCTGTCTTTTTTAGTTTAGGATGAGTGCGATGATACTATGCATTCTGCATAATTCTACTTTTTCAATCAATAAACATTGATTAAGCGCCTACTACTTGTGATGATGATGTTTCAGTTTCTGTTCACAAACAGCTGCTCTGGCATAATGGTTGGACTCCTATTTCTGGACTGGTAAACTCAACATTTTAAAATATGATTATTCCATGAGTAAATATGTTACACAAACCAGAGACAGCTGAAGACTCTATCAACTGGTTCAGACTGAGAACAGATGCGACAGTGTTTCTATTTCAAAAGGACAGATTGACAATTAATTATGCATGGTGAAAAATGAAAGGCGTAAGTTTTCAGAAGTTACATCCAAAAGCTTTTTATTAATAAATCTGTGAGCAGTTTTACCTCTTAGAAATGTGAAGATGATAAAAGTAATCTTGTTTCTGAAGTATTCTGCCTAGACTCTACATCAATGATGAAAACTGGGAGCATAGTGTGAAATGTTCCTCTAATTTTACTAATAAGCCACATAATTACAGGCCTTAATAAAAGAGGGGCAAACAGGCTAGTGAGGAACAACTTCCCACTCTGTATTAGAATAAAGTCTTCTTACTGAGGAGAAAGTTTTCTGTTAAAAGGGAAAACACTAAAAAAAAAAAAAAAAATCAAAAGCCTAGAATAAGTAATAAATATCTTAACTACACTGGAATAAGCTACTACAGTAACAGGGGACTGGCCAAGGAGAATCTACTCCTGGGAGCAAGTTCAGAGGCCCCATACAAATGGTGGTGAGTATATTTCTGGACAGGGGTAATAGAGGGTCCTGTTCCCCTCTTGAAAACATGCACAGGTGTTCTGTGATACATACTGTGTACCTTGTTGATCTAAGTTAGAACTGGGTGTGTGTACAAAAGATTTCTATGGGAGTAACTCAACCTCTTTCCTGGTAGTGAGGGAGGCAAGAATTTTTGTAATGGAAAGAGGGGGAGGAAGGGGAGGAAGAAGAAAGGAAGAGAGAGACAGACAGACAGAAACAGGAGCAGAGAGTGACAGAAATTTCCCTGCTTGAGTCAATATGAAGCCATGAGCTCATAGCCTTCAGCTTCTACTTCTATTGCATTTAATTTTTTTCTGCTCTTGGGTAAAAGGTAATTGAAAATGGCTGCAACCTTGTAAGGTTTGAAAGGTAAGAAACACATACTGGAGTTCACAGGCATTTAAAGCTTAATTCTAAGTATTGAAAATTGAGTTTTGTAATTTAACTATAAAGCACCATGGGCCCATTCTTGAGTAACTTTTTAATTTTTCATAATTAATGGGGGCTTAGATTTAGACAGGTGGCTTTATTTTATGACCTGTCTTCCTTCATATGTCTTCTATAGCCCACATGCAATCAATGCATGCTTCATTGGTTCTTGTTGGAGCAGAGTACCCAATTTTGGGGGTGTAGAAGGACGAGCCTAGTTAGTGGAGTTTACTGTCATCCAAATACATGATTCACAAAAAGTAAACTTCAAAGAACCTCAATTCTTCATAATAGAATCACAAGTGAGGAATTGGGTTGAAGAGTATCATATTAGGGAAATATAAAATAGACCCTCAAGGGTGTATCACAGTGGTTCTCAAAGTATGGTCTAGAGAATCCTGGGGATCTCTAAAATCCTTTTAGAGGGTCTACAAATTCAAAAATAGTTTTTATTTCCAATATAGTAAATGTCTATAAATATAACCCAGATAAACAAAAACGCTTTGGAGAGATCTTCAATAATTTTTAATAGGATAAAGATACTGACAACAAAAGTTTGAGAACCACTGGTGTATCATATTAAGATAAGAGAGGGAAGAATATGTCTGTGATGCTTCTTAAATTTCCTGACAGTCAACTTTGATTCTCAAACTTTGTCCTCCTCTTCCATCTCCTCTTCTTCTTCCTTCTCCTCCACTTCCTCCTCCTCTTCCTCCTCTTCATCATCATCATCATCATCACCATCATCATCTCTACCATCGCTACCACCTCCAACCTGCTGGAATTTGAGGAGAAATAAAGCATGGTATAGTAGCAAGTGTACTTCTTGGTTCAAAGAACACATCTGGTGCTTATTACCTGTGTGGCCATAGGTAAATCATTTAGTGTCCCTGGGCTTCATTTCACTCCTTCATAAAATGAGGGGGTTGGACTATCAGGTCTCTAGTTCTATATTTTTGATATGGGCCTATACTTAATGAGTACAGCCAGGCCTGATGTCATAACTCAGATAGTTGCAGAAGCAATACTCTTGTTTCTCCTAATAAAGCTCTGAGGTTTATGTCCGTTCTCCCTTTTTCAGCACCTAAATTCTTGGGCATGTGGTGACTTTGGTATTATAGTTAGATTGGTCACATCATAGATTGAGTTATCAGTCTGGATTTGGATGAAGACAAATCAGCTGTGGTTAAATAAATTCATGTTTGGTTCCAGTTTAAGCAGCTAACACTTATAAGGTAGCTAAAATAGTATATTTTATGAACAAAACCAAGAGATTATTATACACTTCAACAACAATACTATATGATGGAAGCGGCTCTCTTCAACAATGAGAGGATCCAAATCAGTTCCAATTGATCAGTAATGAACAGAACCAGCTACACCCAGCGAAAGAACACTGAGAGACTGTGGACCACAACATAGCATTTACACTCTTTCTGTTACTGTTTGCTTGCATTTTTGCTTTTCTTCTCAGGTTATGTTTACCTTCTTTCTAAATCCGATTTTTTTGGTACAGCAAGGTAACTGTATAAATATGTATACATAAATTGTATAACATATACTTTAACAGTTAACATTCATATATTAGTATATACTTTAACATATTTAACATGTATGGGACTACCTGCCATCTAGGGGAGGGGATGGAGGGAAGAAGGGGAAAAGTTGGAACAGAAGTTTTTGCAAGGGTCAATGTTAAAAAATTACCCATGCATATGTTTTGTCAATAAAAAGCTATAATAAAATAGTATATTTTATTTCAGCTTTAAAAAAAAGAAAGAAAGAAATTCCAAAGGAAGTTTTGGTGCAAATGCAAATCAAACTGTGTAGGGTGGTGAAGGGGTCAGATAAGACAAAACTCCTTACTTGCTGTCAGTCATGGAGTTCTAGGTCAAGAGAAGAGTCATTTTCAATACTCTTTTCATTATCATTCCATTATTGAGCTTGTACAAATATTTTGTACTTAAATCTCAAAACACAGAACTCAAATCCCAACAAATACAAACCTGAAGAACATGTAACTTAGCAACCTTCTCCCCACCTCCTCACCCCTAGGCCACCTAATCTTAGCCAAATATTTTTCACCAATCAACACAAAGACACACCTCTATTTGAGCACAAGTTAGAACACCTTCCTGGGCCTGGATTTTGGTGAGGTTTACCAGAAAGAGAGTTTAAGTATGGTGGGTGTGCCACAGGTACTCTTAAGACAATCTGTGATGGTCTTGAGTATGAAAGTGAGGGATAAGTTGAGTACATCTGTAGGAAAGAGAAGGAAAGGAGTTTGTCACATTCAGGTACTGAAGAATTCCCGAATTGTCTGGAAACCATAGCTAATGACTTTTCACCATGGGAACATCTGGAATATAAGTACTTCTTGCATATTAAAAACCCTATTTATAGTTTTCTTTAAATGCTGGGAAAGGCAATTATGTAAAATACTGCTGTGTTATTAGACTCTTCAAAAAAAAAAAAAATCTCCATGCTTGCAATTTCCTTTTCCAAAGCCTAAAAGTAATTCCGACTCTCCCTGATTCTGCCCTTGTCTATTTGGCAAGTACTGATTTACTTTTTTTTTTTAAATAGTATTTTATTTTTCCAAAGACATGTAAAGATAGCTTTCAACATTCATTTTTGTAAAAAGTTTATGTTTGAAATTTTTCTCCCTCCCTCCCTTGCCTCCTCCCTCAACAAGACAGCAAGCAATCTGATATAGGTTAAATATGTGCAATTCTTTTAAAGATATTTCCATATCTGTCATGTTGTGCAAGATGATTTACTTTTCTTAATTCAGAAAAAGCCCTAAGTTCAAGTCTGCTTGCTGATCCATGAAAACCAAATGACATTCATCAGGCCATGAGGATCATGATCCTAGCTAACACCAGGCCCAAAGAAACCCAAAATATTTGTGGGGCTTCCACAAACATTTGGAAAATCCCATGGTAATACAACTAAGAATATTTAGACCATAGGAAGAGGCCCCAGGCCCTCACTATGTAGCTGTAGTTTTTGAATCTCATCCCTAAGTAATAAATCGATGCCAAAGGCCATTCCAAGGGTGGTTAGCAACTACTAGAGTTTTAAATATTTGCACCTTTTAAAATATAAAGTTAAATTTGGCTGCAGCTCAGTTATGCAGCATTGTTCTCCTGGGCTATAATAAGGTTTCCTTTTTCTTTTCTTTTCTATTTTTGGAACTAGCCTTAAAGCTGGAGACAGCAATATCAAACAAACCAACACTATGGTGAAAAGTCACTGAGGAGCTCATATTTCTTGTCTTCAGGAAGTCTGATAACCACTTTATTGCAGCTTCTTCCATGTTTCTCCTAAGGGTAGATAAGAGAGCAGAAAGGCAGGAGAAATTCACATAAATGGTTTGGCAGACAGAGTCTCAGCTATGAACTCAGAAACCAAACATCATTTTTTGGGTTTAGAAGACAGGCTCAGGGATGGGGACTGGTAGGGTTGGTGAGGGCATTAGTGATATTTTTATTTGTACCTTACTTCTATAAATAAATTATAATTGTAACTTGGGGATTTTTCTAGGGGTGTGAATAATAAATATAGTATTCTTTTCATATCATAATGTTATTGTTACTTGTTTTCAGTGTCTATAGTAGGGATTCTTAACCTGGGAATTTTAGAGGATCCCTGAATTTGAATAGAAAAAAATTGTGGAACTGTGGATAATGGTGGGTTAAAAGGAACTGTGTTCATGTGCTCAAAGGACTATAAAACGGGGCACACCTTTTGATCCAGCATTACCACTAATATGTTTGTATCCCAAAGAGATCATAAAAAAGGGAAAAGGATTCACATATATAAAATTATATATAGTAGTTCTTTTTGTGGTGGCAAAGAATTGGAAACTGAATGGATGCCCATTGGTTGGGGAACGGTTGAACAAGATGTCACATATGAATGCGATGGAAAGCTATTGTGCTATACGAAAAACCTGGAAAGACTTACGTGAACTCATGCTGAAGGAAGTGAAGAGAACCAGTAGAACACTATGTGATGATGAACTAGGATATAAGTATATATAAGTTAATCTCAGCAATAGGGATCTGAGACAATTCCAAATTACTTAAGATGGAAAATGCTATCCACATCCAGATAAAGAGCTATGGACTATGAATGCAGATTGAAACATGCCATTTTCACTTTTTAAAAATTTTGTTTTTTGTTTTTCCTTTCTCATGGTTTTTCCCCTTTGTTCTGATTCTTTCACAACATGACTAATATATATGGGAATGTTTAACATGATTATACATGTATAGCCTATACTTGCAAGCTGTCTTAGGGTGGAGTGAGGGAAGGAAGGGAGGGAGAAAAATTTGGAACTCAAAATTTTACAAAAATGAATGTGATCTCTACACCAATTTCATTTTCATTGGCTTTCCCCCCACCTACATAATAGTGTTTGGACATAGATAGGTGTGAATGTTAGTAATTTCAAGTCCTGGCCCAACTCTGCCCCAACTAATTGTGTAATCTTGGATAATGACAACCTACATTTCTTTGTTTCCTGCCTTCCTTCCTCCCTCCCTCCTTCCCTCCTTCCTTTCTTCTTTCCTTTCTTTCTTCCTCTCTCCCTCCCTCCTTCCTCCCTTCCTTCCTCCTTTCCTTCCTCCCTTCCTTTTCTCTTTCTCTCCTTCTCCCCCTCTTTTTACTCTTTCTTCTTCTCCTCCTCATCCTCCTCTATCTTTCTCTCTGTCTCTGTCTCTGTTTGTCTGTCTGTTTGTCTTTGTCACTCCTTTTCTCTTCCCTTCTCCCTCCTTTCCTTCCAAACATTTTCCTCACAATCTATGAAGTACATAGCAAATCATTTTTGCCATCTTATAGTTGAGAATATTGAGGCAAAGACAAATTGTCAAGCTGATAAGTGTCAGAGGCAGGGGCTGAACCTAGATTTCTTGATTCTCAGTCAAACCTCTTCTCCATAATACCATGCTGTTACTTCATGTCTTAATTTCTTTATCTGTAAATTTAAAGGATGAGTCCTATATGATCTCTAAGACTCTTCTTTTTTGCTCCAAATTTCTGCCAGAAAAATAAATGCAATTTGTCCATAGGCTTCAAAGAGAGGGTAAAAAAATAAGCAAGCTAAGTAAATGCCCTTCTATTACATTGCCAAGTTGAGCAGAGAGCAGTGATTAGAACATTGAAATTCTGACTAGCTGGTCCAAGGGAACTATAGAGGAGACTGAACATTCACCTCAGGCTGAATGTTAGAGACAGCTCCTATTCAAAATGTCCCTTTTTTTTTTTTTTTTTTCTTTTTTAAAGACAATCAACAAAAACTTCTGATGTCACTGTTTTCTTTATTTGCTTTTTTACATTTTAAATCTAAACTGTACATACCCACTTGCCTTATAATTATGCTTCTCCCACTCAGCCCCTCATTTTCTAAGACTTTTACTGTTTTCTTCTACAAGATCCCCAAACATAATAAACCTCAATTTTTTAAAATAAGAAAACTTTCTTATTTAATTAACATCAGATGGATTGCCATTCGGAAACTGTCATTTAATTTGGTCATCATCTTTTAAAATCATTTGATCCAAGTCCATGAGATGAAAACATCAGGGACTAAGGTCTTGCTAGTTTATCTGAGAACCTCACCATTATAATATAGTTGTCCCATGACATAATGGATAGAGAGTTGTCCTAAGAGTCTGGAAAACCTGAATTTAATTCCTAGTTCTGACACACACTGGCTCTGTGATCCTGGGTAAGTCATTTAAGCTCTTGAGGTCCTAGCTACTCATCAATCAATCAAAAAACATTTATTAAGTGCTTACTATGTATCAGACCAATAAACATTTATTAAGGGCCTACTATGTGCCAGGCGCTGTGCTAAGCATTAAGAATATAAACGACAGTGCCTGCCCTCAAGGAGTTTACAATCCAATGGTTATGATTTACTCTTTTAGCTCGGTAATTTTCATTATACTTGTAGGTATACATTAATAAAGGAAGTTCTCAATACTGATGAAATCAGGAGGCTAAATTTTTAAAGAGTATATTTTATTGTCAGATTAATGAATTTGTCTTTTGCTCTCTATTGTTCTGTGACAGGAGTACTGCTTAGGTGACTCAAATACAAAGTACAGACCAGTACTTTCTGTACAGAAAGTACAGAACCAGAAGGATCAGAATAGAAAGAGACTTGGAGGTAATCTCCAACCTCATTATTTTATAGATGAGGAAAAAAGGTGAAATGTCATCATATAAAGAAAGTCATTGATCTATGGGCTCACAACGAAAATCACCCAAGTCATGTATTTCTTCAGTACAGGGTCAGGACCTATATTCATAGCAAGAAGGCAAGATGAATGTGTGAGTGTGTGTGTGTGTGTATTTATATGCATATATGTATATATACCCATATACATGCATCTTGCATATATATACACATACGTACACATATTCACAATACAACACATATATATATAGAGAGAGACAAATATATATGTGTGTATACACATATACACACATATATGTGTGTATGATTATAGATATCTATTTATATGTATGTATATATTTGTGTGTATGTATGTATCTATCTCTGTGTATATATATGTATGATATGCATATATATATTCATATCTATCCATCTATTTAGTTGTCTATCTAAACATACTAAATTTTAGTCTTTCGTGGGGGATGGAGGAAAGGGGAGGGAAGAATAAAGTAAAAAGAGCACACAAGAGAACAAAAGAAAACCTACAAGGAAGCAAAGAAAAAATGAACACGTTGTGTAGTATTTATTACATAGACTTTCTTGAAATCAAAAGTCATTGCTTTAAATTTTGAATCCTTTCATGTTCTGTTGTGCACATGGCAATTTTTCTTTTCCTATTTTGTATTTAATTTTAAGATAAATAAATTAATTAAAAATCAGTTATGATTTATTTTTCCAGCTAGAGGAAATCTCTTACATTTTGGGAGTCAAAATGACATTGTCCCCAGACCTACCTCATTTTCGATGTGTGTAGTTTCTTGTCTGTCTTCTGGCTATGAGGGCTGCCTTGTTGAGAGGTTTCTTGTCCTGTAACCTGTCAATTGGGAGGATGTTTGAAAAGAGCAGGAATGTTTTTCCTTACTTGTATTTTCCCTTGCTAACACCCATAGCAGTCAAGATATTTCATTCAGGTTTCTATTTTAATACATTTTTCTTCTTTAAAAATTATTTTTATTGGTCCTTTTGAAGGTTACATAGCACTAATTTCCAAAACATATCTCTTTTTTTGCCAATCACATCTCTTGTGTCAAAGATTAAAAAAGAATAGGGAAAAAATAATTCAGCAAAAGCAACCTACTCAGCAAATGAGTTTGATAATATATGGAATCCATCTTGTCTCTAACTTCTGAAATGAGGGAAAAAAGAAATATTTTCTCTTCTTCAGGTGCTAATTCAATTTAATCCAGTACAATTCAGTCAACATTAATCCCACACCTATGAGGTGCCAGGCACTATATTAAGATCTACAAATAATAGAAAGTCAATGACTGCTCTCAAGAATCTTAAAGGGGAGGCAACACACAAACATAGGCAGAAAAGTAAGGTGGAAGTGGATGGGGGGGATAGGACACAAGATGTTATCTTGTTGAAACCCAATCAGGGAAGCAGATGCAAAGTATCCAAGTTTGTTCATTAAATTATATGGCACTCAGTTCTGTTTTTTTTTTTTTTCTTTTTGTACTTTCCATTTATATAGTTGTGGTCATTTTATACCTGGTCTCATTTTGGGTTCTTCTTCAATATATACAAGTCTTCTTGTACTTTTCTAAATTCTTCATAATTGTAGTATAGTAATATTCCATTATATTCCTGCATTACAATCTTTTTGGCCATTCCTCAAATGATGAGTATTTTCTCTGTTTCCATCTATTAGATAGTCTAAAGTGCTTCTATGAATATTTTAGTATAAATGGGACTTTTCTTTCAATTTGGAGGGTATATGACTGATATTGAGACCTTTGGGTCAAAGAGAATGGATTTTAGTTACTTTTTTTTTAGTGTAACTACAAATTGCTTTCCAGAAGACTTGGATAAACTCATTGTTCCGCCAGTGGTGTTTTTGTGTACCTATCCTTTTGAAGACCCTGTGACATTGACTATTTTTATTTTTGTCATTGTTGTAGATTGTATTTTGATGTATATAGTTCTCTTATAATTAGTTATTTGGAGAACGCCTTTCTCCGGTTGCTAATAGTTTTCAGTTCCTTTGGAAGCCCTACGTTCATATCTGTTGACTAATTCTTCATTGTGGGGAATGGGCTTAGTCATACACGCATATGTATATATGTAAAATATACACACACGTTTGCATACATATACATTAAATTACCTATGTAAATTGAATATCAGATTCTTGCTAGAAAAACTCATGAAAAGATTTCTTCTTCCAATGAACTGTTCCTCTTCTTATCCTAATTGCACTGATTTTGTTCATGCAAAAGCTATTTAATTTAATATAATAAAAAATATCTATTTTATCTTTTGTAATCTTCTCTATTCCAGGTCAGAATTGTACTCTTGTCAGAGTAAGGAAAGGCAAAGCTAATATAATATTCTTCTAAATTTCTGACATAATTTTTAAGGGTTTCCATATGGTTTCCAGATTATAACTAGACAGGATACCTTTTGACAGATTTGTAAAGCCAGGGCCAACCTTCCCTGGTTTCAGTAGGCATTTACTGAAAGTTTTGTGAAACTATAAACATTTCTGTGGATAGGAAGCCAAATTTTCTAAAATCATTCAGGCCTATGAGTGGTTTTTCCCTACAACTATAATACTGCTGCTTCAGAAAGCACATTTAGGCCTGGTGGCCAAGAATTTAAATCTTGAATTCATGGGAAAACACTGGCTTAGGACAATGAATACAACTCATTTCTTAGCTCTATATCTTTGAATTACATGTCAAGAAATTGTTTTCCTACATAATGCTTACTCAGAAAAGAAGAAAATTAAATTTAAAAAAGACACAGAAGAGCCATGGGAAGACTGATACAGGAGAAAGACACTCCTAATCCCGGTGACTGTTGTTAATGAAATAGAAAAATGCAGGTGTATGTAAGTGGAAGGAGGATTACAAGACCATTTAGACACCTATCACATAGAGGCATACCAGCTACTGGCTACCCGCTAGAGAGGAACAAGAATGTACCACCAAAGGAGATAAGAAATTAGAAAATCCTAGAGCATGATTTTAATAGGGTCCCATACAAAAGATTTAATTTCAACTTGGACCACCCCAATTCTTATTAGTTTGATCATGTTCTATTCTAATAGGTGGCATTGATTACAGGCTATTATAAGGGAATCTGCTTTTTCCATTTAAAAATCACCAAAGATAAAAAGGACTTATCATTTAGCTCAGCCTTAAAGCTTTTATAAAAATTTAATTATAGGCATAACTCACAGGACATTGCTTCTCAATAATGGCATTAATACATGATCACCAAAGTGCTATGGCACAGTGAAAAGAACTCTGACTTTGGAGTCAAGGAAACTGATTTTTCCATTTGCTGCCTTTGAAACTTGGCAACTCACTTAATACTCTGTGAATCTAAATTTACTCACCTATAAAAAGAGGAGGTTAGATTGGAAGACATAGTTTGGTGATAATGTAGTAGGGACATTATTGGGAAGTGATGTCGGTTGTGACTATGTTTTGTGGTTAGGGCTATAATTAGGTTTTTCTTTATAAAGGGTTGGATTGAGTTGACTCTTTTAGTTTGAAATCTGTGATCCTAAAGTTATATTCCAGTTGTTCACTAGAGGTATAAATCGCATAGTCATAGACAGAACTAAGCAATGTCAGTTGAAAGTCAGAGTGCTTATTTACTTCCTTTACATCATTTCTGTATGGGACTAACCTCCTTCTTGCTTCACCTTGCTCCTTGTTTTTACAGAAGAAGTTAATGGTATTTGAAGGTTTGTTTTGTAATATTATGACAAATCAACATGAAAAGAATACTTAAAATAATATTTAGAGGACTATGTGACTTATTACTTTTGCAATCAGAATTTCATAAGTATAGCAAAAAGAGATACCTCAGTGAGACAACATGGTTGATATTCCCAAGGAATATTTGTGAGCTAGCTCATCCTCTTGACATTCATAATATATATCACCCTATGGCCCTATATTGACCCTTTATACAGCTGCAAAAAGATTACTGCCCAGTGGAGAGGAATACACTGATAAATACCAACTCACAGTAGACACTCATCATTCATGTGGAGTCTCGTCTGTCATTACAAAGAGTATCACTATCTCAGAGTTAATATAGAAAAGCCACATTCCAGAAATGTAAGAACTTACCAGACCCTAGGGATTTGGAGGTAAAAAAATTCATTCCATTCTTTGGTTACAAAACATTAATAGAAGATAAAAAAATGTTGCCCATCCTGTCCAGAATGAAATCTATGATCCTCTGATCTTATCTGAAAGTAAGTAAAAATTAGGCACTTTTATTACAGCATATTGAAGCCAACTCCCTAGGAGGGACAGATGTAGTCTTGGAAATCTGTTCCACAAAGGTATAACTAAAACCATTACTTAAGTGGATTACATAACAATCAGGTCAATGCAGAAGGAAAGGAGCTATACTCGGTTATTTACAACCTATTTGACTTCAGGCAGGTCCTTTCACCATCTTGTGCCTCATTTAGTGATCTGTAATGTTCCTTCTCTCTGTAAATCCTCTGACCTTCTCTACCTCACCTGAAGGAGTTATCTCAAAGTACCTGATTTACTTTGAGAAAACTATTTACTCACCATAATATAATCTCAAAAGTTCAGCAGATTTCATGCTATGAACCAATTATGCATAAAAAAGCCCATGGATTCAATTAGCTTTGCAGATGACCATTTATCTCCTATCTTACAAAACTTGCATATAGTTAAACTAGTAATCAAGACTTAAAATATTATTTTGTTGTCCCAGAGGATATTCATGAGACTAGTAAATAAGAAGTTCTCAGAGGAATATGATGCAAATGCAGTTTCAGTAGAATTGGTTTTTTGCCCAGGGTAGCACAATGTGGTGGACAAGGAGGACTGGGCTCAAATCCTGCCTTAGATACATCCTGACTGTGTGACCCTGAGCAGGTCCTTTAGTCTCTTACTGCCCTACATCATTGTGTTGAACTCAAGTAGAAACAGGAGTCACTTAACCATACCCCCAAATCCCTTTGGGCTTCATTTTTACTTTTTAAGAAAATTTAATTTTATCTATGTTTTGCTGTATCTTTATTTATTTTGTTGAATATTTCCTGATTGGGGCAGAGCCAAGATGGTAGAGAGTGGATAAGTCTTTGCCTGAGCTCTTCCTGGCTTCCCTCAGAGCAATACCAGATCAAGCCTCTGAGCTGGTTTAAGAGTGACAGAACACACAAATATTTGGAGTGTAACAAATTTCCAGCAGAAAACATTTTGGAAAAAACTTCAGAAGATGTCTGTTTCAATTGGACATGGCAGAGAGAGGGTAGGTGACCAAGCACAAATGCAACACAAGGACTCAGGGCAGTGTGGCATCCACACACTGGGATAATCTACCAAGGTAATCTACTAGTTCAAAATACAGAATGTTGGCTAGTCTATTCTGCTTCAAAAGCCAGTGGATCAGCAGACTAGCTGTGAAGCATCCAATACAACAAAAGATAAATAACGAGTCCCTGAACCCCAGAATCACTTGAGACTTGGTTAAGCCCACCCAGCATCCAGCCCCAGGACAGTATGAATCTATTGTCACCTATAGAGGAAGCTCGCGACAATCTCTCCTTTACCCTAAGAGCAACTTCAACTTTTAAGAATGCAAAAAAAAAAAAAAAAAAGCAAAGAACTGACCATAGATAGCTTTTATGGAGACAGAGAAGAACAGATCTTCAAACCCCGAGGACACTAAAGACAAATTGTCTCTAGATGAAATCCCAAAGGATGATATAAGTTGGTCTTCATCTCACAAGGCTTTCTTGGAATAATTCAAAAAGGATCTTAAAACAGTTAGAAGAAAAATGGGGAAAGGAAATGAGAATGTTGCAGGAGAGTTTGGAAAAGGAAATAAATTATTTGAAGAAAACTTTTAAAATGGATTTAGGGAAATGGAAAAAAGTATATAACTCCTTACAAAATAGATTTGATGAAATGGAAAAAGAGACCAACTTGTTGAAAAATAGAATTTGTGAAATGGAAAAAAATCCCAATGAACAAAACAACTCATTTAAAAGTTCAATTGCCCAAATGCAAAGGAGATAAAAAAAAGCTAATTGAAGAAAATAATTTTCTCCAAAAATCGTCATATCTAACTTTTCTAAAATTCTATTTATATCCTTAACTTCTTTCTTATTTATTTTGTGGTTAGGTTTATCTAGTTCTGAGAGAGCAAGATTGAGATCCCCCTTTCTGTAGTTTTGCTCTCTGATTCTTCTTGCAGCTCTCTTAACTTCTCCTCCAGGAATTTGGATGCTATGCCACTTGGTGTATATATGTTTAGTGTTGATATTACTTTATTATTTATGATATCCTTTAACAAAATGTAGTTTCCTTCCTTATAGCTTTTAATTAGATCTATTTTTATTTTTGCTTGATCTGAGAACACTACCCCTGCTTTTTTTTACTTTGTTGAAGCATAATAAATTCTTCTCCAGTCTTTTATCTTTTATCTTTACTCTGCATGTATCACTCTGCTTAAATATGTTTCTTATAAACAATACATTGTATGATTCTGGCTTTTAATCCAGTCTGCTATCCATTTCTGTTTTGTGGGAGAATTCATCCCTTCTTTCATAATTAAAATTATTTTTTAAAATAATTTTTAAAAACTCTGTATTTCCACCAAGTTATATATATATATATTTTTTTTTCTCAAATGAAACTATTTAAGTAATTATTTCTTCTATTAATCTGGGCAATCTATATTTTTGTAAGTATTCATCCATTTCACTTAGATTATCAGATTTATTGGCATACAATTGGGCAAAATGGCTCCTAACTATTGTTCTAATTTCCTCTTCATTGGTGGAAAGTTTATCCTTTTCATTTTTGATGCTAACAATTTCATTTTCTTCTTTCCTTTTTCCAATCAAATTAACTAAAGGTTTATCTATTTTGTTGGTTTTTCATAAAACCAACTCTTAGTTTTATTATTTCAATTTTAATAATCTCCTCTTATTTTCAGAATTTCAAAATTGGTATTTAACTGGGGATTTACTTTGTTCTTTTTCTATATATATATATATGTAATATATACATATATATATATTTTTTTTCCCTTTCCCTCCTCCCCACTGTTTTGCTTTTGACCACCACTTCCCTCAGATAGCTCTCCTCTTTTATAGCCCCTCTCCCTTTTTTATCCCTTTTCCCTTCTATTTCTGTTCTCCCTTCTATTAACCTCTTCCTTTCCTTTCCTCTTTCCTCTCCTCAATAGGGTGAGACAAGTTTCTCTATGAGCTAAATATGTCTGATATTCTTTCTTTAAATCAAATACTATGAGAGTAAGATTTATACAATGCTCATCCCCCTCCCTTTCCCCCCTCAATTGTAATAGACCTTTTTTGCCTTTTCATGAAATATAATTTACCCCATGTGCCTCACCTTTCCTCATTTTCTAGTATAATCCTTTTTCCACCTCTAGTTTCTTTTTTATATCATCACAATAAATCAAATTACACCTACACCAGTTCTTAAGAGTTAAACATATCGGACACAATCAGCTACACCCAAAGAAAGGACACTGGGAAATGAATGTAAACTGTTTGCATTTTGGTTTTTCTTCCTGGGTTATTTTTGCCTTCTGAATCCAATTTTTTCTTTGCAACAAGAGAACTGTTTGGTTAAGGATGTAATAGAATTTTAGAAAAGTTAGATATTATAGATTTTTGGAGAAAGAATGTGAGAAGATCAATGAATTGGGCAGGCAACTAAAAAAGCTAGAAAAAGAACAAAGTAAATCCCCAGTTAAATACCAATTTTGAAATTCTGAAAATAAGAGGAGATTATTAAAATTGAAATAATAAAACTAAGAGTTGGTTTTATGAAAAACCAACAAAATAGATAAACCTTTAGTTAATTTGATTGGAAAAAGAAAAGAAGAAAATAAAATTGTTAGCATCAAAAATGAAAAGGATAAACTTTCCACCAATGAAGAGGAAATTAGAACAATAGTTAGGAGCCATTTTGCCCAATTGTATGCCAATAAATCTGATAATCTAAGTGAAATGGATGAATACTTACAAAAATATAGATTGCCCAGATTAATAGAAGAAATAATTACTTAAATAGTTTTATTTGAGAACAAGAAGTTGAAGAAGTCATTAATCAACTCTATAAGAAAAAATCTCCAGGGCCAGATGGATTTACATGTGAATTCTACGAAACATTTAAAGAAAAATTAGTTCTAATACTATATAGACTATTTGGAAAAACCGAGAAAGAAGGACTCCTACCAAATTCCTTTTATGACACAGACATGGTGCTGATACCTAAACCAAGTAGGGTCAAAACAGAAAAAGAAAATTATAGACCAATTTCCCTAATGAATATTGATGCAAAAATCTCAAATAAAATATTAACAAAGAGATTACAGCAAGTTATCTCCAGGATAATACACCATTACTAAGTAGGATTTATACCAGGAATGCAGGGATGGTTCAATATTAGGAAAACTATTAGCATAATTGACTATAGCAATAACCAAACTGACAAAAATCATATATCTCAACAAATGCAGAAAAAGCATTTGACAAAATCCAACACCCGTTCCTATAAAAAACACTATAGAATATAGGAATAGATGGAGGCTTCCTTAAAGCCATCATATGTAACAGGGATAAACTAGAACTAGAATCATTCCCAATAAGATCAGTGGTGAAAAAAAGGTTGCCCACTATCACCATTACTATTCAATATTGTATTAGAAATGTTAGCTTTAGCAATAAGGGAAGAAAAAGAAATTAAAGGAGTTAAAGTAGATAATGAGGAAACCAAATTAACACTCTTTGCAGATGATATGATGGTATTCTTGAGAATCCTAGAGAATCAACGAAAGAACTACTAGAAACAATTGACAACTTTAGCAAAGTTGCAGGATATGAAAGAAATCCATATAAATCATCAGCATTTTTATATATTACCAACAAAGTCTAGCAGCAAGTGATATAAAAAAAATCTACTGAAAATTATTATAGATAATATAAAATATTTGGGAGTTTACTTGCCAAGGCAAAGTCATGAACTATATGAATACAATTATAAAACACTTTCCACACAAATAAAGTCAAATCTAATTAATTGGGAAAATATCTCATTGGATAGGCTGAGTTAATATAACAAAAATGACAATACTACCTATATTAATCTACTTATTTAGTGCTCTATCAATCAAACTTCCAAGAAATTATTTTACAGAGCTAGAAAAAATAATAACAAAGTTCACCTGGAAGAATATAAAGTCAAAAATTACAAGGGAATTAATGAAAATGTAAATGAAGGTAGCCTAGCTATACTAGACTTAAAACTATATTATAAAGCAATGATCATCAAAACTGTTTGGTACTGGCTAAAAAATAGAGTGGTTGATCAGTGGAATAGGTTAGATTCACAAAACACAATAGTCAATGACTATAGTAATTTAATAAACCCTAAGAGCCCAGCTTCTGTGATAAAAACTCACTATTTGACAAAAATTGTTGGGAAAATTATAAATTAGTATGACAGAAAGTAGACATTGACTCACAACTAATACTCTATATTACAATAATGTTGAAATGGGTTCATGATTTAAACATAAAGAGTGATATTATAAGCAAATTAGAAGAACAAAAGATAGTCTACCTCTCAGATAAGTGGAAAAGGAAGGAATTTGGGGCCAAAGAAGAACTGGAGTACATTATTGAAGGCAAAATAAATAATTTTGGTTATATTAAGTTAAAAAGTTTTTGTACAAACAAAACCAATGAAGACAACATTGGAGGAAAGAACACACTGGGAAAATTTTTTACTACCAAGCATTCTGATAAAGACCTCATTTATAAAATATATTGAGAATTGACTCAACTTTATAAGAATTCAAGCCATTCTCCAATTGACAAATGGTCAAAGGATATAAAACAGACAATTTTCAGATGAAGAAATTAAAACCATTTATAGTCATATGAAAAAATGCTCTAAATTCTTATTGATCAGAGAAATGCAAATTGAAACAGCTCTGAGGTACATTACACATTATTCAGATTGGCTGAGATTACAGGAAAGTATAATGCTAAATGTTGGAAGGAATGTGGGAAAACTGGGACACTAATACATTGTTGGTGGAGTTGTGAATTGAGCCAGTGATTGTGGAGAACAATCTGGAACTATGCCCAAAGGACTATCAAACTATGGATACTCTTTGATCCAGCAGTGTTTCTACTGGGCTTATATCTCAAAGAGATCATAAAGGAGGGAAAGGGATCCACATGTGCAAAAATGTTTGTGGCAGACCTTTTTGTCGTGGCTAGAAACTGGAAAATGAATGGATGCCCATCAACTGGAGAATGGCTGAATAAGTTATGGTATATGAATGTTATGGAATATTATTGTTCTATAAAAAATGATCAGCAATATGATTTCAAAGGAGCCTGGAGAGACTTACATGAACTGATGCTAAATGAAATGAGTAGAACTAGAAGAACATTGTACATAGCAATAACAAGATTATCTGATGATCATTTCTGATGGACATGGCTCTTTTCAACAGAGAGATGATTCTGGTCAGTTCCAATGGTCTTGTTATGAAGAGAGCAATCTGCACCCAGAGAAGACTGTGAGGACTGAGTATGGATCACAACATAGTATTTTCACTTTTTTGCTGTTGTTTGCTTGCATTTTGCTTTCTTTCTTATTTTTTTTCCTTTTTGATCTGATTTTTTTTGTGCAACATGATAATTGTGGAAATATGTATAGAAGAATTGCACATATTTAATATATTGGATTACTTGCCATCTAGAGGAGGAGAAGGGGGGGAAGAGAAGGAAAAAAATTGTAATGCAAGGTTTTGCAAAGGTGAATGTTGAAAATTATCTATGCATATGTTTTGAAAATACAAGCTTTAATAAAAAATTTAAAAATTTAAATTAAAAAAAATTTCCTGATTACATTTTAATCTGGGGTTTCAGGAGTTCTTGGGAGCATTGTGGACCACATCTGACAACTCTAAGGAATTCTACAAGCCTGTGAGTGGGCAGTGTCCATCCACATTGACAGAGGAAATCTCTTTGCCAGAGAGTTCCCTATACTAATAAAATCATAGGCTAAGTCCCTATTGAAGTCCCTACCCTGTATGATTTACCATTTAATACAGGCACGTTTTTATGGAAGGCAAACTACTAAAGCAAAAAAGGGCACAGGATTAGAAATCAGAATACCAGAGCATCCCTACTATTATTAGGTGATCTCAAGCAAGATACTTAATATTTCTGAGCATTATTTTTCTCGTCTGATCTAAAATGGGTGATATGAATTTCAATCCCTTCCTGATTTCACAGCGTTGGAGTACTTTTTAAATGAAATTACTGAGCCCCAAAATTGGATGGAAATTTTCAGTCAAAATCAATCTGATGGTATATAAATCTCCTCTATAGCATCTTTGAAAAATATTCTTCTAACCTTCACTTAAACATGTTCATGCAAAAAAATTCTGTATGTAAATATTTCAAAGTGCTTCATAAATGAATTATTTTAAAAATTCAGATATAGAAATACTGATCCTATCTGTGATATCTTTTTTTAACTTTTAATTTTTGGATTAAAATGAAGGTCCTTTTGGGTAGATTTGTGGGGGCATTTGGAAAATAGTTGACTAGAATGAAAAGGCCTAAATGAGCTGCATTCTACACTGTTGGAAGAAAATAATAAAGGTAATATTTCTGTAGCATTTCCTATGTGCTAAATTGTGACACTGTACTAAGTGCTTTACAAGTACTATCTTATTAGATCTTCACAACTACTCTGTGAGATATCACTATCTCCATTTTTCAGATGTGAATGCTGAGGCAAATAGTGGCAATAATTTGGGAATTTTCCCTGACATCAAATTTAGTCTGCCTTTGGGGACCAAACAGTCCAGTTTGTCTTCCATAAGACAGTCCTCTAAATACCTGAGGATATTTTACATAATTATAAATTATATACATAATAGAAAGGATTATATACATTGGGGGATTGGTTGTTCCATTATGTCCAATTTCTCATGACCTCATTTGAAATTTTTTTGGTGAAGATATGTCAATGTTTTCCTATTTCTTTCTCCAGTTCATTTTACAGAAGAGGAAATTGAGACAAACAGGGTAAACTTATTTGCCCAGGTAATGTCTGAAGTCACATTTGAACTTGGGTCTACCTGACTTCAGGCTGGGTGTTCTATCTGCCGCATAACCCAGCTGTACACATAAATATTATAAGTAAAATACATTAACTTATATATGCAACTAGTTGGAGTTCTGGGTACAGTACTGGACAGGAAGACCCAAGTTCAAATATGACCTCAGACACTATCTATGTGACCCTAGGCAAGTCACTTAATTGCTGTCTGCCTCAGTTTCCCCAAATGAAGATAATAGTGTCTACCTCCAGAATTGTTATTAGGATCAAATGAGATAATATTCGTAAAAACATTCTGCAAACCATAATGGACTGTATAAGTAGTAGCTATTATTATTATTTTTATTTTTATATGTCTCCTTTCTGGATCCCAAATCTTCCTTTCTAAATATTCTGAGATCTTTTAACTAATTCATTTCCAGTATCAATTTATGATCTTTCACCATTCTGGTTGTCCTCCTCTCATACCATAGTGTACATAACCTTCAACATTTGAAGTAGATCCAATATAAGGTATACATACTTGACAAATGGTCAAAGGATATAAAACAGACAAAACTCATACAGGATGAGGAGGCATAGAGGGCTTGTGCTGTATCTGGATGTATCCACTCTACATGAGAGTGAGTTCTGGGGCAGAAATGACCTGGCTAAGCAATAGAGGGATGACAACATTGGAAGGAATATTAGATATTACCTTTTATGGCATTAAGGAATCCCTTCTATGATATCCCTGATAAGAGATTATCCAGTTTTTGCTTAGGATATCCTTTTTTTTTTTTTTTTTTTTAAAGACTTTGCCAACATGCCTTAGCTGCTATCTCCTTCAGTTCCTGAAGCTCCCTTTTTCCCATTGGTGAATTTCTCCTAGAAACTGTAGAGGAAGGTTCCAGACCCACCATGCTTCACTCTCTGAATTTTGCCACCATTCTCCTAGAGAACTCTCCTAGCCTCCTTCTCTGTTTTTCATTTTCCTTTTTTTTTTGTATCACATTTCCATATTAGAATGTATGAGACTTAAGGCCAGGAACTGTATTTTTTTGTATTCCTAGTATTTCCCCAGTGTACATAATAAGCAATTAATAAATGTTTGTCTTTTTGGACAAAGTGCCTACATCAGTGAAATAATGGAATAGTCCAAATATCAATGATTGGCAGCACAAGTGGGAATATACACAAGTGAGAATATAACTTTCAATCCTTTAAAAGACCACAAAAAGTTCTGTTTCAATTTGACCACTCATCATTTCACAGATATTTTCTGAGTATTGGCTGTATAAGAACGATGGAGAGAATTGATTTTGACAAAATATGATATGCACAGAATGTCTCAAAGAAGGATATCAATGTAAATTTGTGTATCTTTCTATCCCCTGGGTGGGGAGGGGTGGGGGAGAAATCTAGGGATTCAATTAGCTTTGCAGATGATCTCCTGTCTACTTCCTAAAACCAATTTATGCATTGCTAAACCTAGGATTCAAAATTAATTTTTAAAAATTACTCCTGAGGGGAGGACACAGACTTGGGAGATGTTTGGTACTCACAGCTGGCATTGTGATTCCTTTGGACTTATAAAATATGTCTAAAACAATTCCTCTAAGCACTCCAGGATAGAGAAAGGCAGCTTTCAAATAATTGTTGTTTAGTAATGAGTCTTAAGATTCTTGTATTCTGCTTAGGAAAAAAAAAAAAAAAGGTCCACTAAAATACTGTTTGACTTACTGTTTGAGAGGACTTATAGGAAAAATTCACTCAATACTCAATACAACACTTTTTCAGCAGAAGTGTTTCTCCCTAAGAATAGAGTTCTTAGATGAGAACCTGGGGTAGGGAGGAATCCAACAATGTTCAGCAGAAACCAGATCTGAGGTTAGTAAAGAATGTTGGGTGCTTAGAACATCAATTGTGGCAACAGAAGAATCTCAAATAGTTCCTTCGCAAAACATTACGCCACCCAGACCTCGGAAACTTGGGGATTCAAAATAGATACCAGGGAAGGAGACAAAATAATTTATTCCAACAAAAAGCCGTTATGTGACACAATGGTCTGTAAAAATATCTTTTTTTCCAAACTAATGTTTCAATAATAAAAGGGTCTAATTTGTCATTTCTAACTTTTTAAAAAAATCCACAACTAATCCAGGGATGGGAACACTAGACATTTAGCATGCATTAACTGTTTGTGTGCCTGTGGTATGATAAAGCAGAATGAGTAATGATCCCAGACCTAGGAGAACCAACTTTAAATCTGATTCTATTATTTAATAACTGTGATCCTAGGCAAGTTTCCTCTCTCTGTACGGTGGCTATAATAATGTTTTCATTAACTATCACAGAAGCAGCAAGGTGGTATAACGGACAGAAAGCTATCTAGTGGATTCAGGAAAACCTGAGTTTAAATTTTACTTCAGACAGTGGGCAAGTCAATCAGCAGCTCTCTGATTCACTTTCCCCATCTATAAAATGAGAATAATAGCGTCTATCCACCAAGGTTGTTGTGAAAATCAAATTAGTATATTTGTAAAGTGCAAATCACAGTGTCTGGCACATATTCTTCTAGAATAGCCTTTTTTTTTTTTTTTTTTCCACTTATGCCTCACGATCCTAGACTCTCAATGGCCATGTTTCCTCCCCTCCTTTACTTCTCCTTCCTTCTTTCCCGCACCCTCCCCCTTCCACTCCCAATCATCCTCCCTTTCTCCCAGATGTGGGAGAATGAATCGCACCTGAATAGAACCCTCAAGGATCAGCAGAGCCGCAAACGGTCCGCATAGTTTTCTCACCCAAGTCTTGGCCCTGTCTCTTTCTTTCGCCTTCATTTTATCTCTCCTCGTCACTCTGGATCCTCCTGCTCTCCTGCTTTCCTACCTCTCGCTCCCACCACTCATATTTCAAAGTATTGTGGAATGTGAGAATTGGAAGGAATCCCTGTGGCCAAATAGTCCAATTCCTACTTAAAATCAATCTAATTGTTAGAAAAGTGACCTATCTAGGGAGTCATACATGTAGTACATGTTTGAGGCAAGATTTGAACCTGATTCCAAGAAAACTGTGACTCTCTTAATGTAGTCTAAGATGTCTTTAACCTTTGTGATTGTCAAATAACACTGCTGTCACTTACTGAATCCCACTAAGACCCTCAGATCTTTTTCCAGACAGACCTGTCCCATTCTTACTTGTGAAGTTACTTTTTTTGAACTCAACCATAAAACTTTACATTTAAACCTATTGAATTTCATCTTGCTAGATTCAGCCCAAAGTTCTAGACTACCAAGATAGTTTTGATCTGATTCCTGTCACTTAATGTGTTACCTGCCCATTCTAGATTTATATTCTCCACAGATTTGATGAACATGCATGATGATTCAGTAGATAGAACACAAGGTTTGGGCTCAGAACACCTGAGTTTAAATCCTGCTTCAGGACATTTACTAGTTGTGTGGCCCTGGGCAAATTATTTAAACTTGTTTGGTTCAATTTTTTCATCTGCAAAATGGGGATAATAATAACACCTACCTCCCAGGGTTGCTGTGAAGATCGAATGAGATAATATTTACAACCCATTTTACAAATCTTAAAATGCTATATAAATGGTAGCTACTATAAGCATTTCTTGGAGTTACTGATAAAAATGTTAAGCAGCACAGGGCCAAGTTCAGATTTCTGGAGGTTTTCTATTGGAGACATTGATCCCAGCCATTTAGTCCATTCCAAATCTATCTCAACATGTGATTATTTAGTCCACACCTCTCTGTCTCCTTCACAAGAATGGTAGAACTATGTGACTAAATGTTTTGTTATGATCTAAGCAAATTATTTCTTCAGAATTATCACTTGGTAATCCTGTCAAAAAATGAAATGTGGTTAGCCAGGAACTGTTCTTTATTTTTTATGAATTATCTTTTTATTACATTTTAAATTCTGAACTGGCTCCCTCCCTTTCTTCCCACCCTACACTAGAGAAGGCCATTGTTTGACACAAATATGTATGTATATACATATATATCACATATATGCACATCCACTTATATGTATGCATAAATACACACATGTAAAGTCAAACTATGTTTACTTTTTTAAAAAAATCATTTCTTTCTCTGGAGGCATATAGCATCTTCCTTCAGAGGTCCTTTGTAGTTTGAGTATTTCTAACACTCAGAACAGCTTAGTAGTTAAATTGTTCTTCAAACAATGTTGCTATTAACCATAATCATTTCACTCTTCACTATTTAATGTCTTTCCATGTTTTTCTAAAATGTGCTCATCATTTCTTATAGCACAGTAATATTTCCTTACATTCACATACCACAACTTATTCAGTCATTCCCAAATAGATAGGTATCCCCTCAATTTCCCTTCTTTGCCACCATAAAGAAAGCTGTTTTAAATACTTGAGAATATGAAGGTTCTTTTCCTTTTTCCCTAATCATCTTGGAAACAGACCTAATAGTGATAGTGCTGAATCAAATCAGTTTTATAACTCTTTGGGCATAATTTCATATGTATCTCCAAAACTTGGACCAGTTCACAGTTCCACCAACAGTCCATCAATGTCCCAATTTTTTCAAACCCCTTCCAATATTTGATATTTTCCCCTTCTATCATTTAATACAGACAGATGTAACATGATATCTCAAGGTTGTTTTAATTTGCAAACTCTGATCAATAACGGTTTAGAGAATTTTTCATGTGGTGATTTATAACTTAGGTTTCTTCATTAAAAACGGTCTGTTTAAATCCTTTGACCAGAACCTGTTCTTGATGAAGCTGTGCTGGCTCTTTATAATTGCTGCTTCTTTTTCTAGAGGTTCATTAATCATCTCTTTAATGTTGTCTTCTACCCAGAAATGAAAATCAAGATCAATAATAGTTGGCAGACTCTGTTCTCTTTTCTTTTTTTAAATACTGGATTAACATTTGCCCTTCTCTAATCTTGTGAAGGGGCAATTAGGTGGTACAGTGAATAGAGTGTTGGACCTGAATCAGGAAGATTCATCTTTCTGAGATGAAATCAAGATTCAGACATTTACTAGCTGTGTGACTTTGGCCAAGTCATTTAATCCTGTTTGCCTCAATCTGTAAAATGAGCTGGAGAAGAAAATGCCAAACCATCCCAGTATCTTTGCCAAGAAAACCCCAAATACAGTCATGGAGAATTGGACTTGCCTGAAATGACTGAACAATAATCACAAAATCTTATGGTAACTCCTATTTTCCAGAGGTATAGACAGTAGCTCAGCAATCACATTATCAGTTCTACAAGGACAATTGTTTCTGTTCTGGCTAGAAACTCTGGCTAGAGGGACTTCCTCTTCCAGGCTGATTCTTTTGTGAAGGCAAACTAGATCATTCTTACCTAACCTTTAATCACTGAGTGCGTGTTGCCTCACACAAACTGAAACCTGGGAAATACCTTAGCTTAAAAAGGCCAAGGTACCCCTACTGCATCTGGGGCCATCACCAGTCATCATGACCTATATCTTGCAACTGGAGTCTGATGATTCTGGAAAAGAGAGTGAGATTAGTGACTTTGCACAGTTCTGTCTACTGGAAATCCAATTTATTTGCAAATCAAGACATCACTTTCCTGATGTCTCTGTGGATAAATAACAACAGCAATGTAGTTCATCCGGGAGACTTAAATTAAAAAATTCCACAAATTAATAGGCATTTAGTAAGTACCTGTTATGTGCCAGATACTGTGGTAGACAGTGAGGATGTAAGGAAAAGGAAAAAAAAAAAGCCAGTCCTTGCTCTCAAAGAGCTTACAGTCTAATGAGGGAGAGAATATGTAAACAACTTTGTAGAAATAAATTATACATTAAATAAATTGATACTTTCTTGTTATGTCTACCTATCCTGAATTTCAGTTCCCTATTATCCTTTTTTTTTTTTTCTGTATTTCCATTCAAGAGGTCATTCTCCTTGTCAGAAAAAAACTGAAGAAAAATAAGAATTGGGAAGCTTTACTTTCTATTCCATCCATTTAAAACAGAGGATCCATCTCTCCTTTGATCTTTCCTTTTCTCCCTCTACCCCAAAGCACCTTATAATATGTTTTTCTCTTCTTTACTTTCAGGTGTAGCTCAATTTACTGACACTACCATGTTTTTATATGATTCACCCACTGTCTCTACTCTTGCTTTCATTTTCTGCATATTGCTTTTAAAATCTGAGTTGGATAAAGGGTGATACCATTAACAAATTAGGAGAGCAAGGGATAATTTGCTCTCAGATCTTTGGAAAAGGGAGGAATTTATGAACAAAGAAGAACTAGAAAACATTATGAAAGGCAAATGGATGATTTCAGTTACATTAAATTGTAAAGGTTTTGCACAAACAAAACCAACAGAAACAAGATTAAAAGGGAAGTACAAAGCTGGAGAAACATTTTGCTGCCAGGATTTCCATTAAAGGTCTCATTTCTAAAATATCTAAAAAACTGTGTCAAATTTATAAGAATATAAGTCATTCCACAATTGATAAATGGTCAAAGGATATGAATAGGTAATTTTCAGATGATGAAATTAAAGTCATCTATAGTTACATCAAAAAATGCTCTAAATCACTATTTAATAGAGAATTGCAAATTAAAACAACTCTAAGGTACCACCTTACATCTCTTAGATTGGCTAAGATGACAAGAAAAGATAATGATAAATGTTGGAAGGGATGTGGAAAAACAGGGGCACTAATGCATTGTTGGTGGAGTTGTGAAATGATCCAACCATTCTGGAGAGCAATTTGGAACTATGCCCAAAATTCAAGTATTGCTTTCTGTGTGGCCTGATGAAGTCACTTGATGTCTCTAAGCCAATTTCCTCATCTATAAAAGTGGAATAATAATAGCACCTAATTCATAGGGTTATTGAGAGAACCAAATGAGATGATAAATGTAGAGTGCTCTGTAAATCTTAAAATCAAATATAAGTGCTAGACATAATCATGCTTTTTCATGTTGGGTGTGAGATTTTTCTCACATAAGTATAACTTCTTCATACATAATGCTACTTATCTTCTTTCGCCTATCCTGGTGTTTGTGGGTTTTTAATGTGTTTTTTTTTTTCCTGTAACAAAGGCCAGATCTGAGTTGATCACTATGTCAGTAGAGAGAAATTGTTGGATTCAAGACAGAAAATGTCAGTATCAACAATATTTGACAACTGAATGGATATTACTAGATTAGTAAGAGGCAAGTTTTGGAAGATTGATATTTTGAATCCGGGTAACTAGTACAATAGTAGTATTCCAACAAAATTAGGACTGTTAGGAACAGGTTTTCTTTTGGGGGAAAGTTCTGCTTTGAACATGCACTTAAGATGCACAAGTGGAGGTGTCCTAGAAGCAGATGGAAATGAAGACCTGTAATTCAAGAGTAACATGAGTACTGACTATATAGATTTAGTAATTTTCTTCATTCTTGTTTAAACCATAAGGACTATATAGCATTTAATACATAGAGAAACAGAACAGAATCTGGAGGCATACCACACAATGGGGCATGGGTGGAGATACTATAAAGGAGATTGAGGAGATATAGCCAGATAAGTAGGTTGAGAACAAGGAAATAACAATGCTGAGAAAACTGAAGATACACATCTGGATGTTAGGATAGAAATAAGAGTTCGATGTGGGAGTGTTTTTATCTTATTCTATTCAGAGTTATAGGCAAAGATGTAAGAATTCAAACTATGGGAGCAAGTGAGTTCACTAATAGAAAGAATACAGATAATAGAAAGCCCAGGACAGAGTCCCAGGGTACAAACATACACAGAAACAGAACATGTATGATAATGTAGCAAAGGAGAAGGAAAAGAATCAGCCAGAACTGGAGAAAATGAGAAAAAGGCAATTTCATGGAATCCTAGGTTAGTGAGACTATGAAGAAAAAGACAATTCAGCAGTGCCCAGTACTGCAGAGAGGTCAAAAAGAATAAAAAAATGAGAAAAAGTCATTGGATTTAATGGTAAAGAGATCATTGGTATCCTTGAAGAAAGCAGGGTAAATTGAATAGCAAGGTCAAAAAAATACAATTCTTTTTAGTTGTGCTTTTCTTTTCTTTTTTTTTTAATCTTATACATTATTATTGGTAACACTGTATTAAATGTTTTTTTTTTTTGTCCTGAATTTAATGAGCACCAAAAAAAGAACATTTCTATATAGAAAATAAATCAGAAAGAGTTTGAAACCAATATATGAATCAAAAAACTCTCTTACATACAGCTTGTTTAACAAAATTGAAAAACTCAACATATTATTTTCAAAACTGTTCTGGTATGTTTTCTTCTGATCACCTTGTCTTTTTCTGTGTATTTAAAACCATTGCAATAACACTTTGTTTCTGTTTTTGGGTAGAGCAACTTTTATCTCTCTCGTATACCACTCCAAATTATTTTAAAAAACATAATCCTGGTAAAAAATAAGCAGTCTAACAAAATAAATCAACACATTTGCCTTGTCCAAAAATGTATGTCTCATTGTGCACTTTGGGTCCATCATTCTCTGTCAACTGGTAGTGCATCATCTGTCCTTTGGAAGTGGGGTTGGTTATTGCATCACTCAGAGTTCTGAAGTCTTTTAAAGTAGTTTTTCTTTAAAATACTTTTGTTTAAGTATGAATTGCTCTCTTGTTTCTTAGTTGCTTTTTCCCCTCCAAATATAATTGTTAATTACACAATATATAATATCTATAAAATATGATATTAATTCAATAAAATTTAACATTTGTCAGGTGGCCTGCTATGGACAAAGCATATGGGGGAGATAAGATAAAGTTTTTGGTTTGGAGAGCTAGCACAGAGCAGGTGCCATGGCTCTCTTCCAGGTTCTCCCTAGAAGAGGGGGTTAAGAAAAGACAAACAGAAGAAAGAAACCAAGGGTCAATTATGTAACCCTTCTATGGTCTATCCCCTTCATTGACTGTACTTAATTTAATTCTCCCCTTTTCTGGCTTGTCATAATTAAGTTGTAAGATTGTAGGGAATGGATTAAGTTTGGGAAAATTTTTTTTGACATGAGTTTTTGTTTTTGTTTTTTAGATTCACAGTCTTGGAAAAAAAAAATTCTGGGAACTATCAAAATGACCAACTAAGAAGTTACATAGGTCGTTTTAAAGTCCAAAGGTCATTTTAACTACTCTGGAAACCACTCCACAAGAGAATGTCAGTTTGCTATGGGTGATTGGCTGCAAATTACAAAAAGAAAAGCTTCTGGATCCAGAGAAAGGACCTCAAATAAAAATTGTGACTTTCATCAAAGGCCAGGCATAGAAGCAATTAGAAGCCAACGTTTGGTTCATTTTATGGTTCATTAACTTTATTTTTAAAGATAAGGTTGTTTGTGGTCAGTGTGGATCAGTGTGCTAATTTCCTTCTTTTGGCCACAGTCTGTGTAAAAGAAATTTGAGTAGCCTTAAAATGAATTACTGATCTCTGAACTTTCACACTTTGGGTAATATGATTTGTATCTGACAGTGGTTTCTCTTCTATGTGGCTAATGAGAGTAGAGCTAAAACCTCTTTTGGTGTATTTATTCAAGTATTATTCCTATTTGGGCAATCTTTAACAAATATAGGTCAAAGACTTAGGTAGCTACAGGATACAAAAGACATAGCTAAAATCCAAAAAAGTAATTAAGCTCTAAATGTTCATGTAACTGTATTATTACTTTTCCCTTCTTGGTTCATCACAGAATTCTAGTATTAAGGATTGGTCATTTTCCAGAGGATCAGATTAAAAAGGGTTAATAAGCCAATATTGAGATTCATTCTCATTATGGCCTCTGGGATAATTTAACTACATTCCCTTTATTAAAAACTTAAAGATATCCAATATCATTTGTTAGGGGTCAGGGATGGAGGCTGAGTAGTGGAACAAAAAAAAAGATAAGTTATTCTCTCTCCTGAGGGCCTCTATTTTATTTTTCAAAAACAGAATTTAGGTGTCTATAATCTAATTACTCTTTCTTCTCCCTCAACACCAAGTGTAGTATGGAATTTGCTACAGAAAATGTTTAATTCTATATCCCACTTCTCTGCAAGCAAGAGCTATTCATATTCTAGATTTCACAACCTTTCCACTTATACCTTTGATCCTATCCCCTCAAGTCTTCTTTATAAACACCCTCTATAATCTTTATATTTAGCTATTTTTTTCTCAGATGACTTTGTTACTCATTATCTATGGATGTCCCATACCTGTGGACGTTCCTCTTCCTCTTCCTCCTCTTCTCTTACTCTCTCTCTCTCTCTCTCTCTCTCTCTCTCTCTCTCTCTCTCTGTCTTTTTCTCTCTGTGTGTCTCTGTCTCCTCCTTCAGAAATCTTATTAGTTCTCTTGGGTCAGTTCTCATCTCCATGCCAATGACTCCCCATATATACATTTCTAGTTTTTCCAGAGCTTCAGTTCCACATCAATCATTGCCTATTGTATATTTCTAATTGGATATCTTTTCCATCTGGGATAAGCATTTCTATTTAAAACAGAAATCATTATATATATATTTTAAAGACTTTCTACTTTTTCTTACTTTCCTGTTTCTTCCAAGGATATCACTGTACTTCTAGTTACCCAGGGTAACAAACTTAGAATCATTGTCAACTCTTCTTGTCCAATTATTCATATGCAAAATACAATCAGTTGACACAGCTTATTGATTCCACTTCACAAAATAACTTACATCATGCCACAACCATCCTCATCATTTCTCTTCTGTGCTATTGTGATAATTTCCTAATGGTTCTTTTTCACCCAAGTCTCTCCTCTCATCAATCTACCCTTCACACAAATATCAATGTGATATCTAAAGCAGAGTGACTGCTGTTTCCCTGCTCAAAAACCCTCAGTGGCTCCTCCTTCTCTCCAAGATAAAATACACACTTCTTTGTCTTTAAAGCCCTTCATATTCTGACTTCTCTTCATCTATGCAGAATTAGTGCACAATATTTCCTTTCATCGACTCTATGGTCCAGCCAAATTGGCTTACTTGCCACTCCTTATATATGACATTTTGTTTCTCCTCTCCTTGATTTTGTGCAAGCTGCAACCATGCCCAGAATTCACTCCATCTTCTTCATTGTCCATGGGTGTCCCATATCTGTGGATGTTCCTCCTCTTCCTTCTTCAGTACAGTGATGTTCTTGACAGGTGAAGAACTTTTAGAATCCCTGTTGTTGTTTAGTTATTTCAACTGTGTCAGACTCTTGGTGACTCATTTTGGGGGTTCCTTGGCAGAGCTACTAGAGTGGTTTGTGATTTCCTGAGGCAAACAGGATTAAGGGACTTGCCCAGAGTCACACAGCTATTAAGTGTCTGAAGCTGAATTAGAACTCAAGTCGTCCTAATTGGTTCCTTTAAGCACAAGGTAATTTCCTTGTTTAACTCTATTTATAGGTGAATTTTTATTTTTGCTTTGTCTATTTGCAACTCTTGGTTTTTTTTGGATATACCTGATGTATCATAAATTTTGTTACAGTTTCTTTTTTTCAATTCTATGAATGTCTTTTCTTTTAAGATATGTTTCACGTTAGCAACATTGTGATATGTTGTTTTCTTGTCTCTTTCATTCATTAAACAGCATTTATTAAGTGACTTCATTTTATTGTATTATTCTTATAATGTTGTATATATTATATATTCACTATAAATTTGAAAAACAAACTATCAGAGAAACTTGCTGCAAAGCTTGCTCCTTTCCAGTTTCCTGCTTTGCTTCTAATTTTAGATATATTGGTTTTACTTATGCAAAAAACTTTTTAACTCTGTGAATTCAAATTTATCCATTATTTTTCATGTGAAAATTTCTATCTTTTTTTTTTTTTTGGTCATGAACTCTCTTCCTATCCATAGATCTGATAGGTAATTTCTTCCACGATCCAGTAATTTTCTTATGATATTACTCTTAATATCTAATCTTGTATACATTTTGAGCTTATCTTTATATATTGTGTGAGGTGTTTGTCTATTCCTAGTTTTCCCCAGATTACTTGACAGTTTTCCCAGCAGTTTTTTGTCAAAGAATGAGTTCTTAGCTGAGATCTTTAGGTTTATTAAACACGAACTAACTGTGTTCCTTTGCTCCCGATATGTACCTAATCTCTTTTATTGAACAACTTATTCTATTTCTTATCCAGTATTAAATTGTGTTTGATGATTACAATTTTGTAATATAGTTTGAGGTCTGGTGCTACGAGGTCTTCCCATTAAAAAAAAATTAATTCTCTTGATATTTTTTGGCTTTTGTTATTATTTTGAAATATTTTTCCATTATTTTAATGTCTTTATGTGAAAAATATTTTGTAATTATGTTTATAAAGTAAATTTTGTTATAAAGAAATACTATTCCTTTACTTTGTTTCCTTTCTTTATATTTATTCTGAACTTTGATTCATAGACTTTATGGCTGTTTATTTCTTCTTTAGTCTCTTCATGTTCCTCACGGAATTAAAGCTTCTGAAATACTATTTTTGAGCTCACTCTAATCAATTTCTGTGTTATTGCTTTTCATAGATCTTGATCTCTTGCCCATTTTTTTCCTGTTGTGCCTTACTCTGAAAAGTATCAGTTAATAAGGAAAGTAAGGATACAGACATTTCTCCATTATAGAAATTACTCTGTCTAAAATTGGTCAGTCTAAATCTGATCTCTTCCTCTTTCATACAAATTCTCCTTCCAGTTTGCCATGCAATCTCCTTTCTAAATCCCTGCCTTCCTACTTTTGTGGTTGTCAAATGCTTGTACACCAATTTCTTTTTTCTTAAGGCAGATTGTTATTGAATAAGTAGAATGACTGTACAATAATACCCGCCAAATTTTACCCATTGCAAGCAAGGTCCCCATCTCCTATTCCAAGTTTATACTTCTTTTCCCAAGAGAATATTCTTCAGTAGAACTCCTATATTGAATTGAAACCCCCATTTGTTCCCTCTTTTAATACTTTGCTTTTGACACCTCACCCATTTTCCAGTAAGGTCCCTTTCTGAGAATTGCTGAGAAACTTCAGAAATTATCTTTTTTTCATTATTGACTCTTGGACTTGATTGGCATACATCACACATTCTTTCTTTATTCTCTACTTCCCCTTTCCATATTTATTCAACTTCTCATTTCTGTAATTTGGTCCCACAAGAGACGTTGAATCATCTATAGGGGAGTTGTAGGATTTAATTCATGGTATTCTAGGTCTTCCCCATTATCACTCTTCCCATTTAAAAAAAAAATCCTACTTTCATCATTACCTAATCCTCATCTACTTAAAAAAATCTCCTAATGGCCTCTTATTGTTTCAATCATGTAGGGAAGTTCAGAAAAGAGGTATATTTGAAGGGAAAGGTAATGAGCTCTCTTTTGAAAATGTTGAATTTTTAGCAGTCTTTGAGATATCTAGTAGGTAGCCAATAATATAGAACTAAAGCTTAAGAGAAACACTAAAGATTTACATACAGATTTGGAGTCATCTGCATAGAGAATACAAGTAAACCTTTGGAAATTATGAGGTAACTGAGTGAGAAAATATATATAAAGAAAACAACCCAAGAAAGAATCTTAGGATAGAGCCATATTTGGATAGCATAAGATAGCAGATGGAAAGTACTTTGCAAACCTTAAAGAGCTATATAATTGTTAGCTATTATTCATATTAACATTAGTGAGGAGATCTGATGTAGATGATAAAAGATGAAATGAAACTTGAAGTAGCAAGATTTTTATTCAATCATTTCCTTTTATTTTATCTCCATTTGCATATACTTCCTTGAATATCCCACCATAACCTTAACCTCAACCTCAAAATATTTAAAACTAAACTCATTATGGAATTTCTAACTTAAAAGGAGACATGATTGGATGCAAAGGAGTCCAGGTCTACCACAAATGTTTTACTTAGATTCTAAAATAGGAGGGTGGAATCAAAATGGTGGAATGAAAGCTAGAATTTTTACCTAGCTCTCCAATACACCACCTCTATAACTGTTTTGCCTCCTAAGAATGTTGTACAACTCAATTTAGGGAAGAACCAGATGTTCTTCAAATTTTTTTGAAGTTTTTTGGCAGTGTTATTGATATTGGCAGTATAGAGATATAAATGCTTGTTGACCCATATCTTAGAAAACACAAGCTTTGATATATCTGTAAATACCAGAAAAACTAACAACAGGCAGTTTGATGACTGAAATCCTATGAATTACAAAGTGTAACAATAACAAAGAATCTACTTTCTGACTTTCCAACAACCTAGAAAATGCACCTAATTGAATCATGAAAGCCAAAAACAAGTCCTATTAAATCATTATTCTAGCCCAAAGCAGTAGGGGACGACAGAAGAAGAAGAGAGAAGCATTTAGTCACTGGGATGCAAACAGTAGCAGCAAGACCACAACAGATAAAAACAACAATGGACTGGCATGGCTATGGCAGCTTCAGTGGTGATGGAAGGCAGTTTGCTTCCTGATGATAATAAAGACTCTGAACATGTGGGCAGGAAGAAATACCTTTTAGCACTAGATACAGACATGAATACCATTGAGCAGCTTTGTCACTCATTACCCAGTTCTAAGTCAGAATTCCAGGGTGGAGAGGAATAATTTTGGTTTTTGAGGGAGCAGAAGTTCTACCTGTGGTAAGGAACAAAGAACAAGTTTCAAGAGCTTGGCTATGGTGGCTCTGACCTCAGTGGCAGAGTACCTCAGGTCTAATCTTTAGTCCTTTACATAAACCTGGAGTGGAATAAATGAGGACAAAAAGACCAAAGCCAAGGGGAAACCTGAATCTCAATTCATCTGAAGCTATAGAACCTCCCAGGAGGCTAATTGTGACTGAATCCAGAAGCAATCTACAGAAACCCAAACACAACAAGTCAACATACCCAAATCTGGGTGAGGGAAACTTTCAGAGTGAAAATCAGGAATGCAGAACTCTCTCCAGATATCATGACTTTGAAAGCATCAAAATTTTCTGGCCTCCAGACTGAACTATGAAAGCAGCAGGACATAACAGATAGATGCTTAAACCAGGAATTTTTCTTAGAGATGAACAGAATCCAACAATAAGTCAAAAAGTCAACTAGGAAAAAATGAGCAAACAATACCACAGCAACAACAAAGAACCTGACTATAAAAAACTACTATGGTGACTGGGAAGCTCAAGATATATAGAAGAAGAAAACTATTTGAAAGATATAAAACTTCAAACAAAAATATTGGACACAAGTCCAACAAAAATTCCTAGAAGAATTAAAGAGATAAAAAAGTAAAGTAAAAAAAAATCAAATTAAGAGCAGTAGAGGATACATTTGGAAAAGAAATGTGAACTGTGCAAGAAAATTATGAAAAGAGAATGACAGTTTAATAAAAGGGATACAAAAAAACCAAAGAAAAAAACTCCTTAAAATTGGAATGGTCAAATGAAGTTAATGACTACACGAACATCAAGAAACAATAAAAGAAACTCACAAGACTGGAAAAAATAGAAGAAAATGCAAAATATTTCATAGCAAACCTTTTTGCCCCCAACGACAACTACTTTATAAACTAGATCAAGGAGAAATAATTTAAGAATCACTGGACTATCTAAAAACTATGACCATAAAAAGAGGATAAAATGATATTTCTTGCAAGTATAAAGGACAATTTCTCAGGTACCTTAGAAGCAAAGTGCAAAATAGAAATTGAAATAATATACTGGTTACCTCTTGAAACAAATCCCAAATTGATATTATAGCCAAAATTCAGAATCTTCAGGCCAAGGAGACAATTATTGAAAATATCCAAAAAGAAATAATTTAAACATCATAGAACTATTGTCAGAACCATATGATATTTAACAGTTACAGCAATAAAGGTGTAGATGACTTGGAATATGATATTCTTGAAGACAAAGGAGCTAGTAATGCAACTAAAAATAGCCTACCAAGTAAAATGAAGTATAATCTCATATGCTAGAAAACAGATAGTTAATGAAATAGAAAATTTTCAAAGCATTTTTGATGAAGACACCAGAGCTGCATAGAAAATTTGATTTTTAAGTACAAGACTCAAAAGGAACATAAAAAAGGTAAACATTAGTCAGAAATCATAAGTGACTAAACAAGGGTGATCATTTTACATTGCTATTTGGAAAGATGATACGTTATACCTTAGATCTATTGTACCTAAGGGTTTTAGAGGGAGTCTACTTACACGGAAGGTATGAATATGAGTCTGTTATGTTGGGAAGATCTCAAAAGAAGAATGGAAGGGTGAGAAAGAAGGATGTACAGGAAAGGCAGGGAAAATTACCTCATTAAAATTCTAAAAATGTACTAGAAGAAACAATATTAAAGACTGCACAAAGCACAAATTCCTTTCCCTCCCAATGTACTATAAATTCTTTTGTAAAGATGTCCCAATTACTTTTAAAATGTACAATATTTTATTTTCCCTTATTATCTGTTAAAATAATTTTTAAAAATTTGAATTCCAAATTCCCCACCCCCCTCCTCTCCCCTTTCCTTTCTCCCCTTCCTCCCTCCTCCTTGAAATGGTAAGCAATTGATATAGTTTATACATGTTTCATCACGTGAAACATTTCCATATTAGTAATTTTGTATAAGAAGACTTAAATTAAAAAAAAGAATGAAAGAAAGAAAGAGAAAAAAGAAAGTGAAAAATAGCATGCTTCAGTGAGCATTCAGTTTTTTTCTTCTGGAGCTGGATAGTATGCTTCATCATTAGGCCTTTGAGATTGTCTTGGATCATTGCATTGCTGAGAATAGCTAAGTTAATAGCAATTCTATTGCTGTTGCTGTTTATAATATTCTTCTGATTCTGCTCACTATACTTTGCATCAGTTCATATAAGTCTTCCCAGGTTTTTCTGAAATCATCCTACTTGTCATTTATTACAGCACAATAATATTTCATCATAATCATATTCCATAGTTTATCTAATCATTACCCAATTGATGAATTCAATTTCTAATTCTTAGTGACCACAAAGAGAATTGCTATAAATATTTTTGTATGAATATCCCCCCCACCTTTTTTTTAAGTCTTTGGGATTTAGATCTAGTAGTGCTTTGCTGGATGCAAGGGTATGTGCAATCTCCAAACCAGGAAGTAAGACCTTGAAAGAAGAATAGATAATGAAAATAAAAGGATGATAGTGAACCTCAAGGGCAGTTTGTTTACCATTGCATATTGATAATTAAATATACACATATTTATGTTATATATAGCGCCTATGTTATGGAGTTGGTCTAGTGATATCAGAGAATATACAAAGGGCAATTAATAGGATATAAAATTGGACAAATGGATTCAGTCAGATAGAGGGCATTGAATGCAAAGCTCAGAAATTTATACTTTTTCCTGGAGACAATAAGGAGATTTTGAAAGTTTTTGAGGAGGGAAGTAATAGGCATATTAATCTGGTCTTGGCAAGAAGAATGTGGAATGTGGCCATCATTATAGCATCTCAAGTCCTCAGCATACCAGTTAGATAGTTTACCATACATGATGTCAAACTTGTTCCCATACAATGCAGGGCATAGTTTCAGTATTCATACGAAGTGTTGAAATAAAGTAATCAGAAAGTCAAACAATGGGATCCGTTGTTATTGTTGTGCATTTCGTAATTAATTCACATAATTTTATTCATGCAGGCTGCCTGTTGTCAGTTTTTTAGATATAAAAATGTTTGTTTTCTTAATGATATGGATCAACAAGCACGTTTATCTCTATAGTAATAACAACAATATTGCCAATAAAACTAAATATTTGAAGAACATTCGATAACCTCTGCCTTCCTTTTCCCATATGAGTTGTGTAACATTCCTAAGAGGTAGAACAGTAACTATCAATTTTACAGATGAGGAAACTGAGGCTCCCAAAGATTAAGTTCCTCGCTCAAAATGGCATGGCCAGTAAATTGTAAGCTTGGGATGAAAACGTAAGGCTTTTTATTTGTGTAAGCAGACCTTGAGATGATCTTCATAGACTTTTCCACCCATCAGTTTCTTTGTCGGTTTTGATTGAAAGCCAGCAATGAGGAGATAGTGGGAGGTGGTACTATCTTTGAGTCACCAGCTAGTGTGACTGTCCTATTTAGGGTAGGGCAAGCTTGATTTATGTTAGACTTGATTGAGGCCCAATGGGACTGTTCCTTGCTATGGCAACCTACATTCTGAATTATTCAGACTCAAGCCATTTTAGTTGCGTTTCCAAATTTATTGCCCTATTACCAGCTCTCTGTTGCTCGTGTTCTATTCGGATGAGTCACTCTGACCTAGAGAATTGATCTTCCCTCTAAATTAGCTAAGACCTTGAGGCATTGCTAGCTGCCATGTTTGCAGCTGGGGCTGGGCCTGCAGCATCATGATTTGTAATTTGGAGAGGTGAATAAGGTCCCCGGGCATTTCATCATCATTCAACATATAAAATAGGATGAAGGGAAAGAGGTTGTGTCTGGTATCTTCTTATAAGACCTAAGTTGGTTCTTTTAAACTGCACTATCACCCATCTCAATCTTCATTCCAGATACTGTTTTTAAACAGCCACTCTTGTTCTAGCCTGATAAAATGGTCTTTTCTGTCATTCATCCTATGGAATAAATACCATCATTGCTCCTGGATCAACAGAGGGAAAAGACAAACATGACACAAACCAGCCAGAAGCTGTTCTTTGAAGAGATCTTTGATTCCTCCCTTCCCTGACTGAAACAATCACTAAAAGAGAAATTTATAGTTAGAGGGGGGCTGTTCAAAACCTGGCTCTACTACTGACCTTGAATCTTAAGACTTTTCCAGACCTCAGTTTCTCCAACTGTAAAATGAGAAGGTTGTATCAGATAGTCCATAAACTCCTTTCTAGATCTGAAACTCTGGTCTTGTAACTAATCAGACACCACATCCATCTATTCTTCCTTCTAACATCTCTAACAGAAAGATTTATTGAATCTCACACTTTTCAATGTCTCCAACTCTGAAGTAATTCAGCAGTGTAAGATTAATTCTTTAAAAGATACCACAAAACTTCAAAAACCGCAGCTAAAGAGATGAAAACCTTTAGCTTCTTGCAAGCAGAAGCTGACTTATGTCTCATCTTGGGGTGACCCCGATATTCACATTGTAAAAACTATCTTCTTTTCCCTTTCCCTTCCAACGTTACCTCCAGGCAAGAAGTGCCTCAGACTAAATGCAACAGTGGCATCCTGTGGCTCACCCGGTGAATGGCAGGCACGCATCAAACTGTTGCTTTGTGGACTCTGTCACCAGCACTCACTTACCTGCAAAGCCAGGAGGCATCTCACAGGGTGAGAGCCAAAGGCAGGGTGTCGGACTTAAAGATTAGAAAGATCTTAGTTCAAATTCTGCCTAAGATATTTATGAGCTTTGTGAGCCTAGTCAGGTCCTTCAATCTTAATTTTCTCATTTTTAAAATGAGAATAATAATAGAACCAACCCATAGGATTGATGTGAGAATCCAAGGAGATACTGTTTGTAAAGTGCTTTGTAGTCGCCCCAACTGCAAATGCTGGCTTGTATTATTATTATTATTATTATCTGACCTCATAGTACACTCAAACACACACACACACACACACACACACACACACACACACACACACACTCCAATTTACGTTCTAGCTCATTATGTGTTTGTCTTAATCTTCTATTTGATTATAAGCATCCAGAAGGCAGGGACTATGTTCTCTGCATTTGGTAAGTGTATACTTTCCCTCCTTCCTTCCCTCCCTCCCTTTTTCCCTCCCTTCCTTCCTCCTTCCCTCCTTCCCTCCTTCTCTCCTTCCTTCCTTTCCTTCCTTCCTTCCTTCCTTCCTTCCTTCGTTCGTTCCTTCCTTCCTTCCTTCCTTCGTTCCTTCCTTCCTTCCTTCCTTCCTTTCCTTCCTTCCTTTCCTTCCTTCCTTCCTTTCCTTCCTTCCTTCCTTTCTTCCTTCTTTCCTTCCTTCCTTTCTTCTTTCCTTCCTTCCTTCCTTTCTTCCTTCTTTCCTTCCTTCCTTTCTTCTTTCCTTTCCTCCCCTTCCTTCCTTCCTTCCTTCCTTCCTTTCCTCCCCTTCCTTCCTTTCCTTCCTTTCCTTCCTTCCTTTCCTTCCTTCCTTCCTTCCTTTCCTTCCTTTCCTTCCTTCCTTCCTTCCTTCCTTCCCTTCCTTCCTTTCCTTCCTTCCTTCCTTCCTTTCCTTCCTTCCTTCCTTCCTTCCTTCTTTCCTTCCTTCCTTCCTTTCCTTCCTTCCTTCCTTCCTTTCCTTCCTTCCTTCCTTCCTTCCTTCCCTTCCTTCCTTCCTTCCTTCCTTCCTTCCTTTCCTTCCTTCCTTCCTTCCTTCCTTCCTTCCTTCCTTTCCTTCCTTCCTTCCTTTTTTCCTTTCCTTCCTTCCTTCCTCCCTTCTCTTCCTTCCTTTCCTTCCTTCCTTCCTTTCCTTCCTTCCTTCCTCCCTTCTCTTCCTTCCTTTCCTTCCTTCCTTTCCTTCCTTCCTTCCTCCTTCCTTCCTTCCTTCCTTCCTTCCTTCCTTCCTTCCTTCCTCCCCTTCCTTTCTTCCTTCCTTCCCTTCCTTCCTTTCCTTCCTTCCTTCCTCTCCTTCCTTTCTTCCTTCCTTTCCTTCCTTCCTTTCCTTCCTTCCTCCCCTTCCTTTCTTCCTTCCTTTCCTTCCTTCCTTTCCTTCCTTTCCTTCCTTCCTTCCTTCCTTCCTTCCTTCCTTCCTTCCTTCCTTCCTTCCTTCCTTCCTTCCTTCCTTCCTTCCTTCCTTCCTTCCTTCCTTCCTTCCTTCCTTCCTTCCTTCCTTCTTAAGGCCTTAAACGCAAATCACTTTGGGTCTCATTGATTGGTCCCAGGCCAAACTCCACTTGGTCTTTGTTCAGGTCTTCATTGACTCAGAGTGAATACTTCTGTTTTGGCCAGAAATCCTGAGATCTTCCCCTTTCAGATTTTTTTGACTAGGTAGAAGAAGCCATTCTTTTCCTCAGTTCTTACCTAGTTGCAATCATTGAGTTGCCAAGTCAAATTGAGACCTGCATCCATGGCCATCTCTTGTCGTCCTGATCTATATTTTGCCACTGGATCCAGATAGTTCTGGAGGAGAAAGTGAGACTGGTGACTTTGTACAGTTTATCCTCACCTAAATCCAATTCACTAGTATGTCATAACATCAACTTCCTGTTATCATGGTCCTTTTCAAGAACGAAGAACAACAACAATAATCCTTTGTACTTAGCAGTACCTGACAAGTAATAAGTGCTTAATAATGTTTACTGACCATTGACTATTAATTTTAAACATTAAAGGGGAAAAGGGAGGAATCATCCACATATCATTTTCCCCTTATTTCCTTCATCATTTTTCATGCTATGTTGAGTTGTGGAATTTTAAACTGATTTTAGTTAGATAGGATATTTGAGATGGTGATATTTGAAGAGGAATTATTACCTTTGTAATATTATTTCCTGTCATTCCCCATATGATATTCTTTGCTCTAACCAGTAGTATTTGTTTATTGTTGATTTATAGAATAATTTGCAGTCTTTATTCTTCCAGAGCTTATAGTTTACCAGGATAGATGAAACATTCACACAAATAAGTATGGTGATAAAAGGAAGCACATGGGGACTTCTCAAATGTCATATCTGGTAATTCTCAGTTGGATGGACTTCTTTGAGAGTGCTATCAGCTCCAAATTAAATCTGTAATCTAGCTTTTGGTGTGATTTGTTTCCTGACTCTGGAGCAACACCATAGCTCAATTGTATAGCACTTGTATATGTGGTTTTGTATCCCAAACCACTTATCTAGGAATACTACAAAAGAGACCCCTAAAACAAATCTGGAAGCAGGAAACACTGAAACAGATAATGGCATTCTCGGCTCTGGGCTATTTCCATAAGTTGTACCCAGCTTCTGTCAGTCAATTAAAAAACATGTATTATTCACTTCTATGTACCAGGCACTGTGCTAAGTTTTGAGTATAGAAGAAAAGATAAAAGATAGCGTTTGCCTTTAAGGAACTCTCAATTCAATAGCAGAGACAATACACAATTTACATTGGAGATAATCAACAGAGAGAAGGCACTAGATTTAAGAGGGATAAGGAAAGACTTCCTATAAAGGATGAGATTTTACTTTGAAGGAAGTCAATATGTGGAGAGGAAGAGGAGGAAACATTCAAGGCATGGGATATAAAAATACTTAGAGTTGGGAAGTGGGGTGTCTTGTTCTAGAAACAATAAGGAAAACAATGTCACTGTATCTCAGAGTACATGGGGTAGGTGGGGCAGTATATTGAATAAGAAACTTGGAAAAGGCTGTGTGTGTGTGTGTGTGTGTGTGTGTGTAAATTATGAAGAACATTGAATGCTAAAGAGAATACTGTATATTTGATCCTGGAGGTGATAGAGAGTCACTGAAATTTACTGAGGATGACATGGTCAGTCTTGTGCTTTAGGAAATTCACTTTGACAGCTGAGTAGAGGAAAGACTGGAGTGGAGAAAGATTTGTTGCAGGAAAGTCCAGAATTTTTTCAAATGAACTGTGTGGCCACTTAATTCAGGCGTAATCTTATGAAGAACTGCACAAGAGTGCACAGGGCAGCATCAGAGAAAAGAAAGTCATGCATACAAGAGATGCTACAAAAAATGGAATCCACAGACCTTGACAACACATTGAATATTGGGGAGAGAGATGAAAGAAAGAGTAAGATGTTGAGGATGAACCTAAGTTGTAAATCGAGGGACTAGGAAGACATGGTACACTCAATAGTAACAGGCAAGTTTGAAATGTAGATGAGGGAGGGCAGGAAAATTGGGTGAAAATGAGATGAGTCATGTGATATGCGTGATTTGAAGAACTGGGAGATTCAAGTGTTTAAAGAAGTATCACTATGTACATTGAAGTTACCTAGTATGAGGCAGAAGGCAACTAGATGACTCAGTGGATAGAGTACTGAGTCTAGAATCAAGAAGATCTGAGTTCAAATGTGGCCTCAGATATTTACTAGCTGTATGACTCTGGGCAAGTCACTTAACCTATGTTTGCCTTAATCCACTGGAGAAGAAAATGGCAAACCACTCCAGCATCCTTGCCAAGAAAATCCCATGAACAGTATTAATGTGCTATGATCCATGGAGTCTTGAAGAGTTGAATGTGACTGAATGGCTCAACAATGAGGGCAGGAGTTGAAGAGGGAGGAAAGAGAATGAGCCTGTTGCATAATTTATTGAGAAAAAAAGCTTCTTAAGAAGCTTTTCATCATATCAAGTCTAAATTTGCCCCTTTACAACTTCTACCTGTTGTTCCTAGCACTGTTTTCTGGGATCAAGAAGAAAATGTCTAACTCTTCCTTCTGGCAGCCCTCTGAGTATTTGAAGACAGCTATAATATCACCCTCAGTTTTTTTGCTTTAGATTAAGTCTCTCTGGGTCCTTTAGCTTATCCTCATATGGCATAGATGTGGGCACTTCTTGATTTTTTACTTGCCTTCCTTGGGTCACTCTATCAAGTTCTTTTTAAAATGTGGTGGCCAGAATCAAAAACAATATTCAAAATGTGATCTGACCAATGGAGAGACAGATGATCACCTTCCTAATCCTGAATACTATGTTTCTCTTAATTCAATCTAAGACCACATTAGCTTTCTTTGTCTTCTTATCAAACTGTTGATTTAGATTGAGTTTTTATTCTAATATCCCCAGATTTTTTTTCCTCCCAGAGGAACTATATTGTGATCTTTTCCTAGTGAAACTGATTTTTTTTTTTAGCCCAATTGTAAGACTTTACATTTATTCTTGTCAGAAAAATTGTAAAGAGAGAAGTCCTTGGGCAGAGATGTAGGTTGCAATCACAATAAGAGGCAGGTCAGTGGATGATGAGTCAAAAGGAAAACAGAAGAAACAGCCAGAAAGATGGGAGGAAAATGAAGAGAGAGGAGGAGAAAGTATCTATGAGGGACTGAGTGGTCCACAGTGTCAAATGATGAGACATAGAACTCAAAAGAATGAAAACGCTGGATTTAGCAATTAAGAGATCATTGGTAACCTTAGAGGCAGGTAGTTTCAGTGAGTAATGAAGTGGGAAATCAGATGGCAAGGGTTGGAGAAGTAATTCAGATGAAAGAAAATAAAAGCAATAGATGGAGAGACTTCTTTTTGTTTTTTCTAGGAGTTTGCCTAGAAAATAAAGAACCATAGCTTGAAGAATGAGAGGGTCATGTAAAGGTATTTAAAGTATAGGGGGGGAATATGGGCATATATTGAGAAAGTAAACAAGAAGTTGATAGGTAAGGAGAGTTAAAAAATTACAAGGAGGGGATGAGTGCAGAGATAAGATACCAGAAGTGATGAAAGGAAATGGGATTAAGGGCACAAGGAGGATCGTTGTTCTTAGTTAGGAGAAGAGTTCTCTTTATCAGACACTAGAGCAAACAAGGAAAGAGTGGTGGATGAAGCTAAAAAGTTTTGAGTTACAGTCAAGGGAAAAAGAAGAAGTTCACAAAATGGTCTTTGACAGAAATAAATGTCAGAGTGATCCACACTTAGGGTAGAGGAGACCAAGTGACTCCTGATCTTTTCAAAACTTATATAATAGTGATTTTGTTCTTATCTTTGCCTCGAAATCAAAAGCATCTGTGCCTAAATTATATGGATGCTCTCTACAACTTATAGAACTTAGTAGAAAATTATTGAGAGATGTTGTGACAAGTATACATATATATACACTTTTGCACACACACACACACACACATATATATATATATGTATTTAGATATGTGTGTTTATATTAGAGGCTTACCATCACTGTGGAGATGGATAGATATACGGCATCACACTGCAGCCAACTTGATGACTTGGTGATAAGCCTCTACAAAATACACTAGGTTAGACATTGGACAACAATAATTATTATGTCACTGTTCATGTCTTCAAAGTCTTTCTGGCTTGGTAGGAATTGTCAAGGTTTATACTCTACTGTCCTAGCCTTCAAGAATCCAGGATCGCCTCCGTGCCATGGCAAGGCATTTCAGGGCAGGATTTTAATGAAGAGGAGGAGGAGGAGGATGATAACTAGCTGAGGACACAAAAGTACATGATTTGTATGTGTGTTAGTGTCAGCCAATTTACCTCAGTGAATATTGAATACCTAAAAGTTGGTCCACCTAGGAATTCCAATTCAAAACCAGACTGCAATTTAATCAAGAGCAGAAACTTTTAACTTGGACTCCCCCTCCAACACAGAGGTCTGTGGATAGATTTCAGGGAATCCATGAACTTGAATAGGGGATAATATTATACATTTCTTTTTAACTAACCTCTCACTGAGATTTAGCATTTCCTTTAATTATTTAAAAAACAATATAAGAAAAGGTCCACAGGTTGCATCAGATTTCCAGAAGGGTCCCTTAAACAAAAATGTTGTAAACCTAGATTAGAGAGGAAACCTAGGGGTCTAACACTGACCTTACAAGGCAAAAATAGACAAACTAATTTCATTCTCAAGAGCTGAACTGGCTGAAAAGAGACAAATCTTTACAAGACTTTATATGAGCAATCAGAAGAAAGAGGGCAAATAGGAACACACACAATGTTAACACCGTAATCTGGGCTCATAGAATTTCAGAGGTGGAAAGAAGTTCAGAAGCCATATAGTCCAACCTGTACCTGAACAGGAATTCCCTGTTCCCTCATCATTCGTAATAAATGGTCATCTAGCCTTTGCTTTCTAATCCAGGGATTATAAAACACCCCTTTCTGGATAACTTTAATTATTAGGAACTTTTCCTCCCACATCAAGTGAAAATCTAACTCCCTGCAATTTCTATCCATTGTTTCTACTTTTCCCCACAGGACCCAAGTCTAACCCCTTCCCCACATGTTCTTGTTGCTGTTCAGTCATTTCAGTCATGTCTGACTGTCCATAACCCCATCTTGGATTTTTCTTGGCAAAGACACTGGAATGGTTTGCTATTTCCTTATCCAGTTTATTTTATAGATGAAGAAACTGAGGCAAACAGAGTTAATTGATGACCTAGAGTTACACAACTAGTTAAGTGTTTGAGGCCAGATTTGAACTCAGGTATTCCCAACTCTGGGACAACTAGGAAGCACATTGGACAGAGCACTGGGCTTGAAAATAGAAAGATTCATCTTTGTGAATTCAAATAAGGCCCCAGACCCTTACTAGCTATATGACTCTGTACAAGTCATTTAATTCTATTTGCCTTAATTTTCTCATCTATAAAATGAGTTGAAGAAGAAATAGCAAGTAACTCAGGTAATTCTGCTGAGATAACATGGAGTCCCAGGATTCTATCCCCTGGGTCACCTAGCTGCCTTTGCCTATGTGACAGTCCTTTAACTCCTTGAAGTTGGCTATCATGTCCCTTCAAAGTCTTTTCTTCTACTAACAGCAAACATGTCTGATTCCCTCAATTATTTTTCATGTGGAATGATCTTGAATGCTGATTGATATTCTGAAGCTGGTTGATATTTTGAAGCTCTCTAGTTTATCAATGACTTTCCTAAAATTTGTTGCTCCGAGCTGAAAACTGTGTCCCAGGTGTACTCTGACAAGGGTCAAGGCCAGCAAGACCATCTTTTACCATGTTCTGTACATTATTATTCACTTAATGCCTCCTAAGACACACTAGCATTTTTTGACTATTATGTTTAAACTACTTTATATTTTGTATATATTTCCTAAATATTTGTATGTGTACATGTCATCTCTCCTTGAGGTTGGGGATTGTCTCACTTTTGCTTTTGTATCCTCAGTGCCTGGCATTTCAGCACATAATAAATACATGTTGATTGATCATAAAACTTTTAATGTCACTCCTATAGTCCCTTTGCTGGAGCATGAGAACAACATGTTTATGCAGAATCCATTTTTTCCATCATGGAATTTTACACATGGTGAGAAGGGATAACTAAGTTCCTGTGTCTTGACAATAAAACAAAGAAATAGGTCCCTGAGGATGCTCATGGTATTACTGTGGAAAAGCTGCCAGCAATAATGCTCTGAAAAGGTATACAGAATCATAAATACTAAATTTGTGTTCACCCAGATCTGAGGAGGTGAATTAAATTAATGTGAACAGGTCACGAAGAATGTGCTCCAACACAGTGTCTGGAAAATTTGGTTAAAAATGTAAAAATATTCTATTGGGCAGGCAGCTAGGTGGTTGGGTAGAGGGCTGGCCCTGGAGGCAAGAAGACAAGTTCAAATTTCCACTACATGGCTGCATAAATCACTTATTTCCACTTGCCTCAGTTTTCTTAACTGCAAATCAGGGTGATAAAAGCACCTGTTTTCATGAGAATCAAGTGAGATATTTGTGAAGTGTGTAACACAGTACTGGCACATAGTAGGTGCTTAATAAATGCTTATTCCTAATAACTATAAAGTTGTTCCTCATTGATTTGTGTAGCAGTTTACCTTTATTATTTCCTTTGGTGTTCACAATAGCTGTGTGAGAAGCAATTGACCTAGTAAATTGAAAGATAGACTTCAGAGTCGGGAAGACATTAATCTGGGTGCTGCTTCTCACACCTAAGGACTGCATGAACATGAGCTAAGTCCTCTCTCAGATCTCAGGGGACTTGCCAATCAGTGTCAAATGATGGAGGGAATCTTTAGATTGGGAGTTCCATGGACAAATCAAATCCCAGGTCCACACAAAAATAATGAGAAACTATAAGAAGCTACTGTTATTAGCATTTTGCTGGAAAGAAACAGAAGTTCAGAGTGGTTAAATAACTACGAGAGACAGCATTTGAAGTTAGGCCTTCTTGATTAGCCTTGGATCTAAGTTCAGAATTCTCCATTGCATCATGTTGACTTTCAGATTTATAACACTACTGAAGAAAACACCCCTATGTTCTATTAGTCACAAACTCCCAAATCTCCATGACATATTTCTCATTTCTCACCTGGCTGCCTTACTCTGGGACTTTTCTGATTTTTCCATCATGCCCCAGGAAGCTCATCACTGAACTTATCATGGTGTTTGCTACATAATAAGCACTTAATAAATGTTTATTGACTATACCTGACTAACTATAAGAACCCATCACATGATTGTTTGAGCTTGATCATTTTTTCTAATGATTAAGAAAGTATTTTGCAAGTTTAAGAGTGAATGGAGCATATTAACAATTGAATTCTATATAAACTGAATTAATATTTTTTATATTAATGCATAATGTATGTGAGGGAAAAAATAGAAAAAAACATTATAAACGTACAGTTCAGATGGATATATGAAACCCAACTGATCTACGGAATCCATTCAGTCAAACAAGCTTTTTGACTGAAATTATGCTTCACTTAATCAGAGGTAACATTGTGTAGGTGGGAGCAGCACTCTCCCAGAATGCAGGTGTTCCTTCCATTAAAAGGGGAAATCTCCCCCATAAGGACAATAACACACCAATTAGGGACAGGCAGACCCAGGCCCGTCTTGGCTGGCCATACTGCTCACACTGTTTCCCCCAAACAGTTAAGGTTTGATAAAACCCCAAACAGTTTTGCCAAGCACTTTCCCCCTCAGTTTTTAAATCCCAAGGGTATCTTAAGGGACATTTAATCCTTGTGTTTCTGGTTCATTTTCCCTTAACTCATCAAAGAGAGGTTATGCAAGATTGCTTTGATCTCCAATAAGATTTTTTCATGAGAGACTTGAGGCCATTACTTGCAGAACAGAAGGCTAAGCTGTGCCAAAGAGTGAGGGGAGTTAACAGCATGATGTTAATATGCTCCATTCACAGTCCCCGACCTTTGAGGCCCAAACTGGGTTCCAAACTTGGCAAAACGTTTCCTCCCACCCTCCAGTCCAATAAAGCTCCTTAATGAACTAGCAGGGCAGCTGCATAGCCAATGTCCAGGCGATTCTCTTGGTTCTAGTCCAGTAGTGATAATAATCAGGTCTGCATCAGAAATTAAACACTTGGGAGGGAAGCTGGTCCCTCTCTCTGGAAGAAAAGAACCAAACTGCTTTTCTCCCGATTCTAAGACATATTCCCTGGCAGGACTGGTATCTGGAAAGGTAAAGGGGTATTTATATCAATCTTCCTTCAGCCGCCTCCAAGTGGCCATTTGTCATTAGACTAATCCCATCCTCGAGACTGTTTCTCAACCATTATTGGCACTCAGGTAGTTGAGCACTAAGGGTCAAAGGCTGAAAAACAAATGGCTTGGAAAATGATTACTAAAACTACAAGCTAAATAAATTCAGCAACAGATACAATAATAAAATACAGACTCCTTTTATTACATGAGTGAAAAGAGCAGTGGTCTTGGGATGGGCTGGGGTCAAGAGGCCTCAATTCTAGCCCTGGCTGTAACTAATTGTACAAACTTGAAAGTGTCACTAAATCTCCCTGGGCCTAAGTTTCTTTACTTGTAAAATGGGGAGATTAGATCAGGGATCCTTATTTATTTATTTATGTATTTATTTATTTAGATCAAGGATTCTTCAATTGGGATCTATGAACTTTTAAAATGAATGTATTTATTGAATTTATTTCAATATAATTGGGTTTTTTGTAGTCCTAGATACTTTATTTCATGTATTTCAAAAAATTTTGAGAAGAATTCTATAGATATTACCATTTTGCCAAACAGGCATAAAAAATTTAAAAGAAACTCTAGACTGACTGGTCTTTATGCTTTCTTCCTACTCAATTTTTTTTTTTTTTTTTGGCCATCTGATATCATCCAAGGACTATAACATGATATTTATTTTCAGGGAAAAGAACAATCCTATGGTATATGTTAGTTTTTGTCTAAGATTAAGGTTCATTCGCCCAGAGGCCATCTTTGGGTTGCATTGCTTTTCTCTAATTTGAAAAGCCAAGTAATAGAAAAACAAAATATCTGACTTTGGAGTCAGGAGACCTAACTTCCTATCACACTTCCAATGCTAGGTACTTTGTGACCTTGTTTCAGAGCCTCAGTTTCATCATCTGTAAAACTGGGGAGAAGGGAAATTCAATTTTAATGACCTCTGAAGTACATAAGATCAGAGATTTTATGTGATCATTTGACCTATGCTACTTGGAACACAGATGTGTGGCAACCTTATTTATTTAGAACCTAGTCCAGAACCAGTAAATGAGCAATAACAACAAAAGGCCCAATTAGCTAAAATGCACTTTATTCATAGGAGAGATGTCCTCTCAGAATCTACATTTTCTGTGTCTTTGACTCTTCATGTCTCTATCCTTTCCCTTTCCTTTTTCCCTCCCTCTCAATCTCCCTTCTCTCTCTGATTCTCTCTTTCTTTCTCTGTCTGTCTTCCAATCTATGTCTTTCTCTCTGTCTGCACCTCCTTCCTTCCAGCCTCCCTCCCTCTTCCCCTTGCTCCCTCTCTCTCTGTATCTCTGTCTCTGTCTGTCTCTCTCCCCTAAGTTTGTTTCTCTATCTTTTTGTCTTCATCTCTATTTCTCTTTTCCCAATGTCCATTCTGTCTCTATCTCCTCCCAACTTTTTCTCCTTCCTTACTTTCTTCTTTGTCTTCCTTTCTGTGTGTCTCTCTTTTTTCTCTCTGTGTATCTCTGTCTGTATGTATCCCTGTTTCTCTTGTCCCTAATCTATTTGACTACTTCCTTTATAAATCACAAATTACAAAAGGGAAGGGCTGCTACATGACACCAGAGTCATCAGCTCCCATTCTGATAAAAAGGAGACAGCAAAACTATTTTCAAAAAATCAAAGCAAACATAATTAAAAGAAACATAGTTTTGGGGCCATTTTGTGAGACTATTACCTTTCAAGAAGCCCTGAGGACATAAATGGTTTATAACATAATCAAATAAATAATGTCTCACTATAGTGAGCAAAACTCTGGTACTTATGCTGTAGAAAATGACTTTGTACTTATGAGCTCCAATGCAAGCCCTGAAAGGTCCTACAATATTTAAAAGCTTCAAGTATGGACCTGATTGATATGCTATCCATAATGACTGCTTGTCTGTTTTTTAAGGATGATCTTAGCTAAGTTCAAAGAATTTCATTTTCTGAATACAAAGATTTAAATCTTGTACTAGGATCTGGATTATTTCGGCCACAATAACTCAGACCACCATTATATTTTGGCGGGGCAGAGCGTTGTGATGGAGCCTTGGGAAAAGAATAGTCATATCACTGAGACCAAAGACACTTGAAGTACTGAAAAAATTACATTTTGAATAAGAGGCAGCATGATGTCATAGATGATAGAAGAGCACTGGAACCAAGAAGAAGAGTTCAGGACCTGTCTCTGACACATATTGCCTGTGTGACCATGAGCAAATTCCCTAACCTCTCAGGACCCCAGACAACTAAGAATGAAAGTTACAATGGAAGAATTTTTCACTGAAAAAATCACAGGTCTGAACTTCCTTGCTTCCTTCTCTTGCCATCCTCTGGCATATGTCTAAAGAAGATAGGAAATGCATAATATATTCTAGAAATCCAAAATAATCAACAAAAAGTTTCTGTGTTTACAAGTAAACTTCCAGATATCTGAGAACTTTGCTGACCCAGAACAAGGTTCCTGAATGCTGAGTCATTAAGGATTGACTCTTTCCTCTTCCATTCCATTACTACCCTTAGGATCCATCTTCACATTTTCATACAAATCATGGACACTGAAAAACACCACATTCTACTTTCTGATGACAATGAGAAATAACAGAGGAGTTCTTTGGCATAAAGACAAATCTCTGGATCAAGTTGACTATTTCTTTTGTAGTCAGATTATTCATTTAAGATAACTTCTAAATGTTCTACAACAATTTTTAAAAATCTAGTCTTAGCTAATTACTTTAAACATTATCCAAATCTGTCTGCACTATCTTCCCTGATTAAAATGACGGCCTACCATGAATTGCTTTACCAGTAGTGTTCTTAGGTTTGCATGGATTCATCCAAATTCATGATTTTATGTCACTAGACTTTGTCAGACTACATTCTGTGCTACAGAAGATCCATGTAATAAGATTGAGGTGAATAAATTAGAAATCATCCTTCAACTTAGGTTTTTATAAGCTATATATAGAAGATGAATTCTAAGATTTGGAGCTTGAACTCAAGATCAAATTCAGATTATGATACTGAGGACTTGAGAAACCAAGTGATTTGCCTGTAGTCTTCTAGCTAATTTGTACAATAGGCCTTTAAATCTGACCCCAAGTCCAAAATTCTGTCCATTGTAACACACAAAGGTAAGCAATGGAGGATTATGAATGTGAAAGAGTAACATGGTTCTATAATAATAGTAATGCTAGGGGTACCAATGCTTAGAGGAAGGTAGACTGGCAATGAATGCCAATGACAAGAAAAAAGATTTTTCTACTGTTACTAGAAAAAAGAAGAATGAATTAATAGCAAGCATTTATTAAGTACTTACTCTATGTCAGGGACTATGCTAAATTTGAGATACAAAAAAAAAAAAAAGGCAAAAACTATAGTCCTTGCCCTCAAGGAATTTACATTCTAATGGAAAGATATATGAACAGCTAGGATTGCTATTTGGCATAGATGACATAATGAAAATGAAGAATGGACAAAATATAAAACCTATTTTGTTTCTGTTTGCTTTCCTAGGAGGAATGATTTTGGAATTGGAAAAGAAAGAACAAAAAAGCCTTATGGGGAACTGAAACACAAGAGTGATAGTAATAGAAAGTGAAGAATAATAGAAGTGAGAATAATAGAAAAAAGAGGATGGGAGATGAGGGAGAAGAAAGATACAGAGATGGAAACAACAAGAAAAGACATTGATATAGTGCTTTAAAATCTGAAGAGCATTCTGCCTATATCTCATTTGATAATGAAAGATATTTAGAAAAAAGGTAGTAAGGGATTATCTAGCTTACTTAGATAAATTCAAGTCATCAAATTTGAACAAACGATATTCTAGTGTACTGGAAAAAGTAGAAGTGATTGCTGAGGCACTGTTAGTGAGCTTTGAAAAATCACAGAAAATGTGGAAGTTGACCCAATCCTCAGAATGGCATATGTTGTTGTGATTTCCAAAATAGAAAGAAAAGAATAGCCTTCAAAGTATAGGGCAATGAGCTTGGCTGAGTATTTTGGATGATTAATAAGAAAGGGAAGCAGAGATTACTAAGAACTTCAGCAAGAACAACTTATGTTAGGTAAATCTCACTTCTTTTTTTTTTTTTTTTTTAATCAGGATTAATAGATGAGTAGTTGAGAGATTTTGAAATCACAGTTTAATTGGATTTCAGCAAAAACATTTAGAAAATGTAATTTGATGTCTGTTGGAATAGTTAGATCATACCCAAAGAATAATTTAATGTTTAGATTTTATTAATATATTTTAGTAGACTATATTGATAGATTTTATTTTTACATTGCCTATCCTTTCTCTTTCTTCTTCCCACAGAGCCATATTTAATAACCAAGAATTAAATCTTTCTCTTTTAAAAGAAAAAAATCAGCAAAATTGATCAATATACTGGAAAAACTCCTATGCCATAGTCAGTATTTCACATAACTTATTCCCTATTTATGCACTTCTTCAAAAGGGCCTATTATAAACATTCTGGTATACATCAAGTCTTTATTTTATTTAGTTTTTGGCCAATGACCTCTTTGAAATATATTTCCAGTAATAAAATTGCTGGGTCAAATTATATAGATATTTTAGCCACTTTATAAGTTGTATAATTCCAAATTACTTTCCATAATGGTTGTACTAATTTACCATCTTTTTCAAGTTGCAGAATGTGAAGTCAAATGTCAGGTTGTTTTGATAAGCATTTTTCTTATTATTAGTGTTTTGGAGCATTCTGATGTATAACTGTTAATAGTTTACACAAATTGTTCCTTTGAGAACAATCTGTTTACATCTTTGAATAACATGTCTGTTGACCTACTTTGGTCTTATATATTTCTGTCAGTTGCCTCTATCTCTTAGATAACAAACTCTTATCAGAGATAGAGTAGTTTAAAATTAAGGGTTTAATATTAATTGCTTAGTATCAACTTAGAAGGAAATTTCTTGTGGAATGTATCCTTGACCTTGTTTTTTTCAACATTTTTATCTATGATGTGTTTGAAGATATAGCTAGCAGGCTTATCAAATTGAGAGATGACACAAAAGTGAGGAGATAGCTAATATATTTTGTGACAGGATTTGAATAAATCACAACAGATTGGACTTTTTGAATGAGGTTAATAAGATGGAAGCTGGTAAACCTAAAGCTATTGCAAAGGCTCAAAAATAAACTTCACAAGAATAGTGGGAGAGCAAGACAACCGGTATACTAGGGACTGGGGATTTTGTGGATTATTATATTAATAGAATCAACAATGTGACATAGCAGCCACTAAAAAGTGTATGAGACCTCAGGCTACATTAAGAGAGACATACTGTATTCAAAATATGAGTAGTGAGAATCTTATTGTATCCTGCCCTGGTCAAACCACATATGAAATATACTCAGTTCTGGGCATCCCATTAGAGGAAAGACATTAATAAATTGGAGAAGTGTCCAGAGAAGATCTGAATCATGTTACATGAAGACCAGTTAGAGGAACTTCATGTTTATTCTGGAAAAGAGAAACTAAAGATATGACATGATAACTATTTTAAAGTATTTAAGGGAAAATTATTTAGAGGAGAACTGGATATGCTATGCATGGCTCTAGAAGGTGGGAATAGGATCAGTAAATAAAATTTGCAGAGAGCCAGATTTAAGTTCCATTTTAAAAAATTCTAACATTTGGAGCTACTGAAAAATGAGATGAGCTGTCTCAGAAGGTAAAGAGTTTGCTTTATTAGAGTTATTTAAGAAGAATTCTGGATAAATACTTGTTGGAGACATTAGGAAGGAATTTTATTCAGTTACAGCTTAAACTGACTGGTCTCTGACATTTCTTCCAGCTCTGAGATTCTACAAGTTTGCTGAAAAACAAGCAGATGTAATTGCTGAGTCTTGATGTTAGTGATATTTTAAAAATCATAATGAACAAGATGTTTGCTGTAGGCCTAAAGACTGGCAAATATTTTGATTTTTTTTTTTTAATTTAAGGGTGGGGATTCTTAAAACTACAGGATGTTTTTACTTGACTTTGATTTCTGGAAAAATATTATTTAATAATAATTCCAGTAGATATTAAGAGAAGACATTATTTAACAAAATTTCTGGAAAATATTATTAAAGGCATAGCTTTGAGCATTTAGAAAAAGAATCAGGATCCTTAAGAGAAAATATTAATTCAGTCCCACCCAAACATCATTTCCTCCTTCAGGGGAATGTCTCGTGTTAATATGATCTTAGATAGATAATGATTCTAGATAGATAAATTCTAGGTTATATAATTTTTATGGATTATTGTTATTTTGTTTATTTATTTAGAAGAAAATTTTGTTTTTTTATTTTAATAGCTTTTTATTTTTCCAAAAGATATGCAACATTTACCTTTTCAAAACCTTTTGTTCCAAATTTTTCTCCTTCCCTCTCCCCATCCCCTTCCAGAGACAGCAACAATCCAATATAGATTAAACATGTGAAATTCTTCTAAACATATTTCCATATTCATCATGCTGTTCAAGAAAAATAAGATCAAAAGATAAAAGAAAAAAACCATGAAGAAGGAAAAAAAACCCAAGCAAACAACAATATTTTTATTCAGTCATTTCTAGTCATGTCCAGTTCTTCCATTTTGTATCTTCTTGTCAAAGACAATGGAATGGCTTGCCATTTCCCTTCATTTTATAGATTCTTTTAGCTCATTTTATTTATTTTTTATTAAAGCTTTTTATTTATAAAATATATGCATGAGTAATTTTTCAACACTGACCCTTGCAAAGCCTTCTATTCCAAATTATCATCTCCTTCCCTCCACTCTTCCCCCTAGATGGCAGGCAGACCAACACATGTTAAATATGTTAAAATATATGTTAAATCCAATATATGTATACATATTTATACAGTTATTGTAATGGGCCAGAACTCTGTGCTTGAAACAAGGATTCTTACAAGGTGCTAACTCAGTGGAATTGGTAAGACAATGGTTATCTAGTTTAGCATTAAGTGATTAATAGTTCTTTGGTCGAGTATGATTGATTTAATCTTACAACAAATAATGGTTCCCTAGTGATATAATGATTGGTTTATACTCAGTATACTGTAAATGATCTAATTAAAATAGAGTATATAAACTGGGACAAACTCAGCCACGGCCAGACTCGGAGAAGACAGAGGACTAGAAGTAGGAGCTCAAGCTCTCGGAGTCAAGGAGAGACATTTCATTCCATTTCCCACCACTGTGGTGGCTAGAGGCTGGACCACAAGCTCTTGGACTGAGACAAACTTCAAGACAGAGACTGCTGTGGTGATCCTCCTGCCTCCCCCACAGAAACCAAGACCCATTCCGCAGGACCTCCAGAAAGCTAGCTGAGCTCCAGGCAAGGAGACAAGACTTTGAAGGTGATAATAAAAAAAGTTTTGGACTTTATCTCTGGCTATTCTCATGGTGATTATTCAACTGAAACAAAGGCTGGTCCCAAAACCTCCAGAAAACCAACAAGAACATTACAAATTATCTTGCTGCACAAGAAAAATCGGATCAAGAAGGAAAAAAAAAAAAACTGAGAAAGAAAACAAAATGCAAGAAACAACAACATAAAGAGTGAGAATGCTATGTTGTGGTCCACATTTAATTCCCACAGTGCTCTCCCTGAGTGTAGATGGCTCTCTTCATCACGGAACAATTGGAACTGGTATGAATCATGTCATTGTTGAGGAGAGCCACGTCCATTAGAATTGGTCATTATATCTTGTTGCCGTGTATAATGATTTCCTGGTTCTGCTCATTTCACTTCTGCTCATCATTTCTTATAGAACAATAATATTCCATTACATTTATATACCATAACTTATTCAGCCATTCTTCAACTGATGGGTATCCCCTAAATTTCCAAATCCTCACCATTAGAAAAAAGGCTGCTACAAGCATTTTTGCACATGTAGGTTCTTTTGTCTTTTTTATGATTTCTTTGGCATACAAACTCCACAAAAACACTGCTGGATCAAAGAATATGCACAGTTTGAGAGCCTTTTAGACATAGTTCCAAATTTCTCTACAGAATGGTTAGAACAATTTACAACTCCACCATTAGTGCATTAGTGTTCCAGTTTTCCCACATTCCCTCCATCATTTATCATTATCTTTTCCTGCCATATTAGCCAATCTGAGAGGTATAAAGTGGTACCTCAAAAATGTCTAGAAGAAAATTTTTATTGAATTATTATAAGATGATGCTGGCTGAATATTTCCTTTTGTAAATATTAAATAAATTCAAAATGCCTATATTTTATTAAAGCATTATTAATGATAATGATAATTGTGATGATTATTCATTGTTAACAATTACTACTGATAGCCAAAATCAATTATTCATTAAATGAATTTTCATTCAATGTTCAATATTCATTGCTCATGAATATCGAATATATATATATTCAATATTCTCATGATTCATATATTTTCATGAATTTGATTTCATGAATGATATATTCAATATTTAAAAATTTCTTGAAGTCACCTGCCTCACTTTTCCTTCCAAAACCATCTTAGATGTAGAGACAAACACACAGTAGGTATTAAATAAATCCTTATTCTCCACTCCCTCAAGCTGTTCAAGAAGGGAAAATTTACTTGTATTTGTGGAGATTACTCTTCCACTGATATTACTGACTATCAATATCTGTGTTCTCTTGGCTCTGAGGTTTGTAACAAGATATTTATGGAGTTCCTCTGCTTCTTCATCCTCTGGTATAGATGTAACAAGAAAATTGTGATTACCTTTGACATGGTCTGCCAATGTAGCAGGAGTGCAAAGGGAGTTGACCAAATGTCACATGAAATCTATAGCTTTTTTGATTTTATTTACCTCAAGAATGACAGGTTAATGTTATTCAGTATTTGAAGTAGCACAGCAACATGTCCTGCAAAGATATAACCCTGGAATGACAAAAGTGAAATCAATGTTTGAAGATACTCTACCCCAGAAACTCTTAACATTTTTTTTTTCTATCATGGACTCCTTTGTCAGTCTGATAAAGCTTATTAACCTCTTCTCAAAATAGTGTTTTTAAATGCATAAAATAAATATATAGGCTTATAAAGGAAATTATTTTGAAATAAGGTTATCAAAATATTTTCCCCATCTAAGTTTATGGACCCCCTGAAATCTAACCACAGACTTCTTGAGGATCCATGGACCCCATTTTGGGAACTCTTGCTCTCTCTCTCTCTCTCTCTCTCTGTATATATATATATATATATATATATATATATATATATACATATACATATACATATATACATATATAATTCTTAGCACTTTCTGCCATCTTTTCTTCCATTTTTTTTTGAAAGGAGAGTTGAAACAGAAAAGAGCCACACAAAACTGAGGATTATTTTTTAATTTTAAATCCATTCCACAGACTACCATCCTAAAGAATTAGTTTCCTACTGGTTAATTTTCTAGTGATGAGTCTTTAGTTCTTACCTTGACTGATTCCAGGACAGCAGATACATGGGGTTACTAGAAAGGAATCTGAAGTACTTCTGACTATAAGTAAATCTAGTCTAGAGTTAGGGGCCTGTAGGCATAGCATTAATGACGTAGGGTTGTCTCATACCATGATGCAGCATTGGTGTTGAATTTTCATGTATTACTAATTCATAAAATTCATAGAATCATAGTGTTTTAGAGGTACAAAATCCTAAGAATTTGATAAAGAATAAATTTCCTGATTTATGATTTTGAAAAGCTGAAAGTTTAAATTTCATAAATTGAATAAATAATATCTAAAGAGAATTCATTACTTAAAGAAAACTTTTAGGTATTCTTCCTTAATTGACCTATTTTTTAAGACTAGGTTTTTACATACTGAGTCTTTTAAATCAAAATATAGCTATACCAATAAATATGATTTCAGTGTTTATTGGTAAAATAATCATCAGTTTACTGAAATGTGTTGAGTTGTTATGGGAGATACATCTTACGACATTTCAGCTTGAATTTTCATTTTCTGGTTTGTTTGAGGTTTTTTTTTTTTTTTTCAGTTTTCTTTTTAAACATCCTAAACTGAACAAGCATCCCATAAAAGGAACATTTCATATACATTAAGAAACAGAAGAGAATTGTACATGGAATTGTGAGTCTATTACACAGAGTTTACTTTTCTTTTTAAGTATATAATAAATTGAGAATGCAGCTTTCAAAGTTGTCCCGCTTTTGTGTAAATTTATTTTTCCCTTCTTTTCTGATTTAAGAACTTTAACCCTAAGTCTTATCTACCTCTTATTCCCTACCACTGAAAAGAAAAGGGAGTGTCTTTGTAATAAATATTCAAATATGCATAATCAAGCAAAACAAATTCCTATATGACCTACTCCAAAAATAAAGAAGTCTTCTTCTCTAGTTGTATTCCATCACTTTGCTCTTATGGAATGGGTAGCATATATAATCATTGGTCCTCTGGAATTTACTACAATGACTAAATTTCTTAAGTCACTCAAAAGTATTTATTTTTATATTATTGTTGTTATATGAATTGTCCCTCTGGTTCTGATCTCTTTACTCTGTATCAACATATAATTCTTCCCTGGTTTCTCTCTGAAACCAACCACCCTTTTTTCACTATTTCTTATAGAAAAATGATATTCTATTATTTTCATATACCATAATTTGGCAAGCTATTCACAAATTCAGGTACTCTCTTAGTTTCCAGTTCCTTGCCACCACAAATAAAGCTATATAAATATTTTTGTTCCTATGGCTCATTTTCCTTATTTTTTTGAGCTTTTGAGGGATATAGCTCCAAGAATTATAACACTGAGTCAAAAGCTAAGAATTTTTCTATGTAATTTTGAGTTCATTTTCAGGAAATTAAATGATTACATAGTTTATGATAACTGTAACTCATAGTTCAATATAATTCATGATGTACAGTCTAATAGACATTATAATATAATTTATCCACCACAGCTAACGTGGAACATCCTTCACTATTAGTATCTCTGGAAGTTCTTGCCTGATATGTGTGTAGTAATTTAGTCACTCTAATTATTCTCACCTGAATTGCCCCAAAAACATATTCCAAAGAAGGAAATGCCACCAAGCAAATCTTAAGGTAATAAAATTTCTACCATGTAATTTCTCAGATGACAAGGAAATATGATCTTACGATTACTAGTCCAGCAGGCTTTGGGGTCCAAAAGACGTGGGTTCAAGTTCCACTTCAGACAAACACTAATCCTGTGACAGTAGATGTTTTTTCTCAACCCTGTTTCCATGGGGGGAAAAAAAAAACCTCTCTAAGACTCAAGTTACAGAAGAGTTTCTAATTTGCATCAACAAAAAAAATTACCCATGGAAAATTTCCTATGTCAATAAAATCACAAATTTAGACAAAAAAATGTTTTTGAGTGTTTGATGGATCAATCAACATGGATTTATTAAGTATCTGCTATATGCCAGAAACCATACTAGGTAATGAAGAAACAAAGACAAAAGGAAAACAATTCCTGCCCCCAAGGAACTTCCATCCTATTAGAGGAAACAGCATTAGCATATATAAGTGGATAGAAAATATGCATGAGGGAAATATAGGATAATTTTAAGAGGCAAGCACTACTCCACAGAATAATCAAGAAAAGTATCTGATAACAGTTGGCTGAGTTTGAAGGCAGTTAAAGAGCACAACGGGGAGAGAGGATATTCTAGGAATGGAGGAATACATCTGTTCAAAGGTATGGAGGTAGGAGATAGAAATTTGGAATTTGGAGGAGAATAAATTGGCTACTTTTTTTAGACTCTAGAACATGTCGTGGAATAGTATATAATACCTGGAAACTTAGAATGGAATCTGCTTGTGAAAGTCTTTTTGTATTTGATTCTAATAATAAAGAGGGGGTCTTCTTAAGCAGGGAAAGTGACATGGTTACACTTACATTTTACGAAGATAATTTCAGTAACTGTATGGAGGATCGATTCAAGAGGACAAAAACAGGAGGCAGGGAGATTGATTAAGAACCTCTTGCATTAACCTTGACAAGAGGTGATGAATGTCTGAACCAAGGCAGTAGCTGTGGGAACAGAGAGAAGAGAAAATAGTGGAGAAGTGTTAAAGGATTTGAATTGACAAGATTTGGCAACTTTGGATGTGGGAGGGGAGGGGAAACAGCAATTAAAGATGATATGGGGATTATGAACTACTTAGGTTGATGGCAACCTTAGCAGGAAAAGGGAAATTAAGTAACAGGAGATATAAAAATAATGAGATTCATTCTGGACATGTTGAGATTTGAGATTAGGTGGATAGATGAGCTCTGTTAAGATTATGGAAAATAACATCCCATTCTTTAAGAAGCTTCCTTTCTAGATGAGTCAAGACCTTTATAGTTTAGTGTCACTGTGTTCCCATGTGGTGTGTTAATCCTTGTTGGATTAACATAAGGACCTTGTCGGGTCCTTATAGATCTTCCCTATCTTTTATACATCCCCTGCTCTGACAGGTAACCTGTAATTGTGTGATGGCTTTGGGTTGTTCAATATTAAATTTCCTTACATGTGTTTGTCATGTCTAACAATACATTTCATCTGTCATTTCTGTATCTTTTTCCCGACTATCTCCCATGCTTGGAACACACTCCTTCTTTACCTATACATTATAGAATGTATAATTCTATAATTATAATTATAATCTAATAATAAGTATATATAATAATATGTTATATGTCATAATTATAATAATTATTATTATATAATTATAATCTATAATTCTATTTGTTTCTTTCAAGATTTAGCTTAATTTATACTTTCTACATAAAGCCTTTCCAGATCTCTCCAGATGCTACTTCTGTGACTTATTTCCCTGAGTTCAAATTCAGCTTCAGACACTTACTAGTTATATGCTCTTGGGAAAATCACTTAACCCTGTTTGCCTCAGTTTCCTTCCATGTAAAATGAGCTAGAGAAGGAAATGGAAAACTACTCCAGTAGGTTTGCCAAGAAAAATCTCAAAAGGGGCCATGAAGAGATGGATACAACTGAAAAACAACATATGTATGTACACAGGTACATATCTTGCATATGTATATATAGATAAATAAAGTATGTATTATTCCTCTTTTGACCCTCAGGCAGTTAACCCTCAGACAGACTGTGATATTTAGACTATGACTGACAAGTTTGCCTTTCAATTTTGGATAGGGAAAGGAAGGGAGGAAGAAGCCACAAGCCAAGGGGCACACCTGACTATGGACCTGGATTCCAGACCCAACTTTTGGTCAGGGAAGGCCATGTGGTAGTTACCATGTCCATCTGAGTAAGTGACAATTGAGAGACTGAGGACAAAGAGACTTAGCAAGAGGAGACAGGAAACCGCTGCCACAGATGTGGAAACTGGGAGCTACACCAGGGACCAGCTGCACCCTGGGAAACCATGTAAAGAGAGAAGCAGCCACGCCACAGTACAAGGGAAGAATTGTGTGGTCAAGCCATGTTATGGAGCAGATGTTAGAATTTGCAGATGCTACTGGGACAGCTTAGATGGAGGCTGAAGATTCCTCAAGTTCCTCCTCCCTTCTCCCTTTCCCTTTTTCCTCTCCTGAGAAACTGTGACTCTGTTCCCCAAATAACTGTTGTTTTTAAGTGTTTGTTTTGTTTCCTTAAAAAAAAATTTAAGCCAATTTTCTAAGTTACATGCAGTTAACCATTGCACTGTTGGTCTATGTATTTCCTTACTCACATGTAGTGGAGAAAATGGATAAGAGTGGAAATGAAGGAGGAATGGAAGAGGGAGAGGAAGGAAAGGGGGAGAGAAAAAGAGATGGAGAGACAGATACAGAGAGAGAGACAAAAAGAGAGACAGAGAGATATTTCACAAAGGAGTATAAATTTTTGATAAAGAAAATCCTGGCTAGGGGTTCAAGTTGAATAAGAGAATATTAAATTTAGTTAGCAACTTCCCAGGGCAGATATAAAAACATGGTCTGGCCCAAAGCTTAAATTTCAGGTTGTGACCCCTTATAATGTCCCATAACTGAATGGGCAGGGGTTGTGAAAAATTTGGCAACAGTAAAAGATATCAAATACTCTGCCAATATTTAATTCTTTATGTAAAATTAAATAATTACATCCATATCTTTAATATGCATGCCTAAGAATTGTGTTAAAATAAACTTCTTTGTGATTTATTATCAGTAAATTATCTGTATATCTATTTGATATGCCTGTATACTTAGGGGTTACGTAACAATTTTTTGTTCAAAAAGGGGTTGAGAGTGGAAAAAGTTTTAGTAGAGTTTTCCATGTAGTAGATACTTTAAAATGCTGTTGATTGATTGGATTGCCTTCCCCGCTTGATTTTAAAGCCTAGAAGGGCAAGGATTGCATAATTTGGCTCCCTTATCTCTCAAAACACCAAATGTGGTCAGCAGTGAGCACCAAGTTAATAGAAAATAAACATCTGGTGATCTGTTGACCTAAGACAGCAATGTAAAAACAAAGTCAAGACTTTGCATAACCAGCATAAGTATGTATATAGGTGTTGGTAAAGAGAGGGCCTGAACAAGTGGGGTGGGACTGGCATTCCCCTTCTTTTCTGTGCCTTAGAAGAAGGGTCTTTGAAGATTGGGAGGGAAGCACTTTGCAGACAGAGCAAAGGAAGAATATGGACTTTCTGAGGAGGCAAAATTATAATTTGTGTTTTTCCCCCCAAGGCTTCTCTAAAGAGAAAATACTCTGTAATTTAAGATTTTGCCTAATTGCTGCTTGGAGTTCCCCATGACTGTCTTTTTCAGGCAGCAAAGTGTTCCGGCCATAGAGAGGTGCTCCATAATAGCTTAAATATTTCTTCCAAGGAGAGCTAAAGGTAGAGATGACTCAGAGATGAGGGTCAGTCTTTAGGGTTCTGTTTATTTTCTTGTGCTCAGATTTTTTTTTCAGGCAACAAGGATGAGTAAGAGTGATGAGAGTGCTGCTGTGAAATTATAAGAGTACATTTGGCCTGCAGAACCTCTGGTTGGGTGCCTGTTCCAATTTAAGCACTTGGCAGCCAGTAGTCAAAAAGCAGAGAACGTGCAGGATGGCTGCTCTCTTCAGAGGACAAGTGCATACTTTGTCCATGTCTCTGGGGCTTCAAGGTACATTGTGTTATTCTTTTTCCGATGCTTGCTGAGGTCTGATTTAGGATTCTCTGTCTGCAAAACAACTACTGGTTCCCATTTGATGATGCATGAGGATTTAGTCATTTATGTACATAATTTTAATTTTTTTCTAGTGCCTTGGAAAATTTAAGTCTGAGGGTTCATAAATAGTAATAGGACCACCAGGGAGACCATGTATCTAAGTTCCCTGGAGTTCTTTAGGCGGAATCTAACAGGACAACTAGGGGCTGCAGACACATCCTTTGATGCTCACACTTTAAAGAAAAGAAAAAAGAAAAAAGAAAACATTCTCCTCCCCCCCAAAAAAAACCAAAAACCCAACTCTGGAAATAAGTTTGACTATATTGTGAATTTGAGCTGACCAGAATAATCACAAAAAGGAATCTGTCTAAGCAAGATGCTAAATAAATATAAATTATGAGACCCAACAAAGTGTTCATTTTTGCCCAAGGCTTTTTTATAGTCTGTTTTTAGGAATGGGTAGATAATCATTATAGCAAGATGCAGCATTGAGAAGATGGCAAGTGATTATTCCAGCATATTCATGATTAGTCTTATCAGAAATCTGGTTTAAGGGAGCATTAAAGTTAGTTTTGGAAGGAAAAAAATTAGGAATAGCTATCACAAAAGGGCAATATGCTGGGTCTATATATATGCGTGGGATTTCCCAGAAATAAAAACCAGATTATCTAATAAAATAGTTACCATTTACACAATGTTTTAAGGTATGCAAAGTTCTGCATAGATATTATTTTGTTTGATCCTCACAACCCTGTAAAGTAGATGATTTTATTATTTCCATTTCATAGGTGAGGAAACGGAGCCTGGGAATGATGTGCAGGATCACACAGCTAAGATCTGAATTCAAATTGAGAACAGGATTTGAATTCAGGCCTTGCTGACTCTGAATCAATTATTCCATCCACTGGGTCATCTAGCTGCTCCTGTCATTTTTGGCCAGCAGCACTCTCTCTCCTCCCAAGTCTTAAGGGAATTTAGTGAGGAGCCTCCAAGATTAAGAAGAGAAGCAATTAGCAACAAGAGCCACATTTTGGTCTTTTTCAGGAAATTGTTTTATGGTATGAGATGGCATATTATATGATGCTTTAACTAGACTAGTATTATATATATATACTCTCCATGCTGAATAAAAGAATAATAATGGCTAACATTTATGTAGTGAGTAGTATATGCCAAGCATTTTACAATTTATCTTATTTATTCTTCATGTGATATAATGTACCCCATTTTACCTCCCCTTTCCTCTTCTTCTAGTACAATCCCTTTTCTACACCAGTTTCTTTTTTTATGTCATCACATTTAATTCAACTTTTACCTACCCCCTCAAAGTATACCCTTAACAAAGATAGAGTTCTCAACATTTGCATATATCATCCCATGTGGAAAAATAAACATTTTAACCTTTAAAAAACAATTTGCCCTTCCTTTTTTTACCTTCTTGTGCTTCTCTTGAGTTCTATATTTGAAGATCAAATTTTCTGGTCATCTCTGGTATTCTCATCAAAATAACTGAAAATCCCTTATTTCATTGAATGTTCATCTTTTCCCCTGAAAGATAATGCTTAATTTTGCTGGGTAGTTTATTTCTGGCTGCAGTCAGAGCTCTTTTGCTTGGTCAGAATATTGACCAGAATATCACATTGCAGACCCTTCTATCCTTAAAGTGGAAGCTGTTAAGTCCAGGGTAATCCTGATTGTGGCTCCTTATATTTGAATTTTTTTTTTTCTGGCTGCTTGCAGTAGTTTCTTCTTGATCTGATAATTCTGGAATTTAGCTACAATATTCTTTGGAGTTTTCATTTTGGGGTCTCTTTCAAAGGGATGATCTGTGGATTCTTTCAATAGCTATTTTACCCTCTGGTTCTAGGATATCAGGGCAGTTTTCCTTGACAATTTCTTGAAAGATGTCGTCTAGCACTAATACATTGTTGATGGAACTGTGAACAGATCCAACCATTCTGGAGAGCAATGCTCAAAATTTATCAAACTATGCCTACCCTTTGAGCCATCAATGTTTCTACTGGGCTTATATCCTAAAGAGATCTTAAAGAAGGGAAAGGGACCTGTATGTGCCAAAATGTTTGTGACAGCCCTCTTTGTAGTAGCAAGAAATAAAACTGAGTGAATGCCCATCAATTGGAGAATGGCTGAATAAATTGTGGTATATGAATGTTATGGAATATTATTGCTCTGTAAGAAATGACCAGTAGGATGATTTCAGAGAGGCCTGGGAGAAACTTACATGAACTGATGCTAAGAGAAATGAGCAGAAGCAAGAGAGCATTGTACATAGCAATAACAAAATTATGTGATGATCAGTTCTGATAGATATGGCTCTCTTCAACAAAGAGATGATTCAAACCAAATCCAATTGTTCAGTGATGATGAGAGCCATTTTCACCCAGAGAGAGAATTGTGGGAACTGAGTTCCCAACATGGCATTTTTACTCTTTTTGTTGTTGTTTGCTTGCATTTTATTGCATCTTTTTTTTTTAACTCATTTTATTTCATTTTTTTATGCAGCATGATAATTGTATAGATATGTATGCATATATTGGATTTAATATATATTTCTACCATGTTAAACAAGTATTGGACTACTTGCCATCTAAAGGAGGGCATGGGGGAAGGAGGGAAATTGGAATACAAGGTTTTGCAAAGCATAATGTTGAAGTTGTCCACGCATATATTTTGAAAAATAAAAAGCTTTAATAAAGAAAAAAGAAAGAAAGAAAGATGCTGTCCAGGCTCTTTTTTAACATCATGTTTTCAGGTAGTCCAGTAATATTTTTTGTTGTCTTTCCTGGATCTATTTTCCAGGTCAATTGTTTTCCTAATGAGGTATTTTACATTTTCTTCTATTTTTTTTTTTCCTTTGTAGGATTTTGTTTGACTGGTTCTTGATGTCCCATTGAGTCATTCACTCCCATTTGTCCAATTCTAATTTTTAGTTCAATTATTTTCTTGTTAGCTTTTTTGCCTCCTTTTGCATTTGGCCAATTATATTTTTAAAGGAGTTGTTCTATTCATTGGATTTTTCCTCCCACTTCACCAATTCTGTTTTTCAAGGAGTTGTTTTCTTTTTCCATTTCACCATATCTATTTTTTAAGGAATTGTTTTTTTTTCAGGAAATTTCTGTGTTTCCTTTTCCAAACTCTCCTGCAAAGCCTCATTTCCTTTTCCCACTTTTCTTCTAACTCTTTTTTAAGACTCTTTTTGAATTCTTCCAAGAAAACTTCTTGAGTTGGAGACCAAAGGAGCCCCTTTGAGGCTTCATCTGGAGATGTTTTGCCTTTACTATCTTCAGGGTTTGAGTTCTGTTCTTCATTTCTTGAAAAGAGCAATCTACAATCAGAGCTCTTTTTGCTTTTTTGCTCATTTTTAAAGGCTGAGATCTGCTGCTAGGGCACAGGGAGAATTGTCCTGAGCTTTTTCTACAGAGCAATAGGGATTTCAAGCTGGCCTGGGGCTGTTGAGACTGCAGGCTTACCTGCTGTAGTGGATGGGTCTGGCCAAGTGCTGCCTGTTTGCAGAAGTTCAAGGGCTTACTATTTGCCTTCTGTAGCTGTGTTAGAGGTCTTACAGCTAGTCTGCTGATCCAATGGCCTTCTGAATGAGGACAGAGTAGCCAATTCTGCTGTACTTTGGCTAAGAGCCTCCCAGTAGATTCCCTGGGTGCTGGGTCTCTCCTCCCTGGACGCTGGGTCTCTCCTCCCTGGACCTCCCTGCACTGTAGCTTCTCTGGGTCACATCTCCTCTTGCCAAATTGAGACAAACCTTTCCTGAAGTCCTTTCAAGCTATCTTCTGCTACACTCCAATATTTGTGGGTTCTATCACTGTAGAGAGCCAAGAAATATATTACTCTGGGCTGACTAATTCTTTCTACAAACATTTGCAGAGACAAATCTATTCAAAGCTTGATAGAGAATGTCTGAAAATGGAACAAAAGCAAAGTTGGCTATACAATAGATTAAAGTCATACCTTTGAACTTAGGACAGGAAAAAGCAGTCTATAATGGAGATAAAAGATATTTGGGAGAAATGTATTTGAAGACATTGTTATGATAATTTTGCTCTGATATATATCACAATTATTTACAATTTTGTGGAAGTGGCCAAAATCTGGGCCTAATCTTTTCCATCTCAGAGGATTAGGTTTGTTAGGGCTGATAAAGGAAAATCAAAGAGTGTATTATGTATTGACTCTATAAGCATCGGATAAATATATATTTGTCTCTCTGACCAATAAATGGAAGACTACATAAGCCATTCTCCCACCTGGCCCTTGATTCCATACCCTTTATCACTACTAGAGCTGGACTTCAACATATCCCTCCAAAATCTGTTCAGAGGCTTGAACTAGTATTGATTCTGAAGGAAGCCAGAAAGAGCTCAAAGTCCTGTTTACTTTCTACCATCTTGTCTTTGTTTTATTTAATCTTCACAACAGTCCTGGGAAGTAGGTGTTGTTATTATCCCCAAAGAAATTGAGGCAAAGAGATTAAGTGACTTGCCCAGTATTATACAGCTAGGAAGAATCTGAGGAAGGAAGGAAGGAAGGAAGGAAGGAAGGAAGGAAGGAAGGAAGGAAGGAAGGAAGGAAGGAAGGAAGGAAGGAAAAAAAGAAAGAAGGAAGGAAGGAAGGAAGGAAGGAAGGAAGGAAATGAAGGAGGGATGGAAGGAGGGAGGGAAGGAAGGAAGGAAAAGAAAGAAAGAAGGAAAGAAAGAAAGAATTTATTGTTTTTCCTTGTAACCAATGGAAAATTATCTGAGGACTGTTACATCTGTTTATCTGACACCTGAGAATTAAAACAGGCTCTGACAATTAAGGAGATAATTAGCAACAGAAGACAAGGGAAAAATAATTGTATTATTTAAAATAATTGTATCATTTTTAAAAGCTCTGTGTGTGTATGTGTGTTTGAAATGTATGTGGAACATAAAGAATTTTATGAGTATTAGATCTTGATTTGAAGAATTTAAAATTGCACTAGTCACTATCTGGTAACAAATAGTGGTTCAAATGTGGTAAGACTTTACTAAACCCCTTATGGTCTTATATATACGTTGATATAGTCTGATGACTAGATAGTCATATATATACAGTCTAATGAAATAATTATTTCATATGAGACAGCTTTCTATTCTTTTCTGTCTTTTCCCCTTTACTGTATCATTTTAATTGATATGTAAAACTATTAGCCCCATGTTATTTGGAAAAAGGGATATGAGTTTGTTAAGATTTTTTATTTCATTTAATGATGGGTGGCTTTTTTCAAATTTATTTTTTTCTGATTTTATGGTAGGCCTTTTTTCAAAGTATCAGATGCAAGATTTTTATATTTTCTGGACAATTTTTATTTTAACTTTGCAAGTTATGTTTTAAAAATACAAATAGGAATTTTAAAATATTTGAACATAAAATAGAAGCAGCCAGGCAACTAACCACAGCATTGCTCCCATTTTTATTTCTCTGACCAGACAAACATTAGTTCAAAGAAAAACCATATTTAATTAATAGCACAACAGAACAAGTAGTAACAAAAATTCTCCTCAAAGAATACACTCGCCCATAGATTTTTATACAATTGATGAAAGAATAAACACATGAAAAAAAAAAAAACCCCAAAGAAAGAAAACAAATATAGCTAAGACAATTCATTCGACTCAACTCAGCTGGGCTATACTTCCAGTAAAACGTCTCTGTCTCTAATGCTGCTGCTAAAACCCTAATGCCTTAGTGTTAATAGTGTTATCTACTTGTCTGTTGGTATTGAAGTTCTGCAATTTGTAAAATGCTGGGGAATGAGGGATGGGGAATGGGGAGGAGCATCTGCTAACCTATTCTTTCTACTCTGCTGTTTTAAATTGTCCTATGATGCTATCATCTTCAAGTCCTTTGCTTAATTTTAGCTTCTCTATATCTTTTCCCCCAAATTGGGAGGTGTTTCATTTTTTAAAAATTATAGCTCCAAGAGCTTTTTGCATTTCAGACTTCTAGCTAGCCAGTCAACCAGATAGAGAAGTTCTTATGCATTAACTGTTTCCTTTGGCCTAAACTGCCAGGGCTTGAATTTAGCCTATTCTATTTTAAGAAAATGCCTTTCAACTCCTTTCAAATCCATCATCTCCCTGTTCCATACAAATTATCCTGGAAGTTTACTGAGGAAGACTGAAAGTGACTAAGGAGACTGGTAAATTTAGTCTTGCTTTCTTGCCCCTGCCATTCTCTCCATACATGCATATATATATTTGTATATGTATACATAAATATAAGATGATACATACATACATATGCATGAATATTACACACATGGAACAATTATACATATTGTGCAACTATATATATATATATACCTATGAGTATATACATATATGCATATACATATATGCTTCAGACCCCTTTTATACTAAATAGCTCTACCCATTTACCCCCAGAAATTGCCTTTTTTTTGCCCCCAGATTTAGCTTCCAGGTCTCTTGCAACAAAATAGGGTAGGAATTCAGGGAGATTGTCACCATTTGCCTTTTTTCCCCTCAGGCCAGATTTGCCTGTCCTCTACTTTCTGAGCTAAAATCAGGATTGATTGTTAAATCTAGAAGTTCAAGAGATTTTTAAATTTTATTTTTTAAAATAAATTTTTATTGATGGTATCTTCCCTCTCTTCCCAAAGAGTCATCCTATATGACAAGTAGTAATTTTTTAAAAAAGAGGAAAAAGTTTACATAATTGACTGATATGGCGAAAAAGTCTGAAAACAGTATTACACTATAAGAAATGATGAGCATATGATTTCAGAAAAACTTGGAAAGATCTCTATGAATTGATTCAGAGTGAAGTAAGCAGAACTAGGAGAATATTGTGTACAATAACAACAAACTGTAATGATAAACATTTGTCCAAAACTTAGCTACTTTGATCACTACTATGATCAAAGACAATTCCAAAGGGCTTCTGATGAAAAGTTAGCTACCTCTAGAGAAAAAACTGATGAACTCTAAGCAAAATTGAATTTTTTTTTACACTTCTTTTCTTGCCTTTTTTTGCACAATGGCTAATATGGAGATAGGATTTGCATTATTTTACATATAGAATTAATATCATATATTATTCCTTCTTAATGTGTAGAAGGATTAGAGGGAGAAGCAGAACTGAAAAGTCAAGATTTAAAAAATATTAAAAATAAATAAAAACTTCTTTTAAAAAATAAAAGAAAAAAAAGTCCAAAAGCATGTGTAATGTGTCCCATTTCTTTCACCAAGAAAGGGTGAGTTGGAGGTATCTTCTATTTCTTCATTAGAATGATACTTGATCTTTATAATTTATTTACATTCATTTTTATTTTTTTGGAATTTTGTCCTTTCCATTTAGGTTGTATTTATTGTGTATATTGTTTACTTGGTTCTGCTTACTTCACCCTGAATTACTTCATATAGATTTTTTTCATGTTTCTTGTTATTCGTCATGTAAATTTTTCTTCCAGTGCAGTAATATTCATTACATTTACATGCCGCAATTTATTTAGTCATTGCACATGAATGAGCATCTACTTTGTTTCTTTTTTCTCTTATGAAAAAATGCTGCTATATATGTTTTGGTTTATATAAAGACTTCCTTTTAAGCTATGGTTTCCCTGGGGCATAAGCTTAGTAATAGAGTCTCTTTAATTTTGTCTTTTAATGGACTTCTTGTTGATCACTATAATCCAATTAGGAAGCAAGTTTACCAAGGATCTTGCAAAAAAAACAGTCCATCATTTAATATAGTATGCCATGAATTGTTCATATCTAATAAGTTTATTAAAATGTTTCAGATTGAATTATTTGAGATAAAGGTATGATGAAACTGAACAAAACCCATGGAAAATTGGGAGGGGGGCAGTTATACTTCTAGGTTTTCATAAAGAGGGAAGTAAGGGGTTTCTGAAATGACTGAAAGAGAAAAGGACAGTCCCATCTTCTTTATACATATAATCAGGAAAAAAGAAAAATCAGGGAATAGGAAGGAAAAAGATAAAGAGGAAAGAATATTATTCATTTACAGAATTCAATCTATTGTAGGAAGCCATTTGCCAAGCCTTGGTTTTGGAAGGATCATAGCCATATGAAGATGGCAAGATTGAGGAAAAAAAAACCTGAATATTCCCTCTCATGTTTAGAAAAACTCACAGTGGTCAAAGGACTGACATTTAGTTTCTTTAATGTTTCACAGATTTAAGATGTGTGTGGATATTTGATCCAATTTCAATTCCTTTAACTTTACCATTTGTTAGTAATCCTGGGCCAGGAGTAATTTTATCCCAAAGCAAGACCATTTCTTATAGGATTTATGAGGTTCCACCTATCTATACACTGTCAGACTCTTCCTGGATGAGGAAGCTTCTTAGTTTCAATGAATAAACCTCTCATTTGTGAGAAAAGAAAGAAAGAAAATGCAGTTTTTCTAGAAAGATAATTTTGGAAAAATAGATTCTTAGGAGTTTTGACTCAGTGCTTCTAAGTAAAATTTCCATCCTTCTCCAATTGCAAGTTTGTTTTTCTTGGTAGAGAAAAGGCTTAATGGATTCAAGGATGAGTTTTAAATAAGGTCTATTAATTTAGGCTGTGTCTTTGTTACACCACTGCAATACTTTAGGAGCAAGAAAAAATGCAGGTAAAGAAATCAATTTTCTTAATACATTTCTAAACCATTGGGGTCACTACTAATTTCTCTCACTGAATTGTATAGACAAAATGGAATAATAAGTGGGAGGTTCCCCTTGGCTAAGAGGATAAAGACTTGGTTATAGGCCTATTTCTTCCCTTAACTTTAATAGCTGGGTGATCTTTTCTATTTATCTTTTTTATCTTTTTGCCTCTTGGAGAAAATATGGTACACTGGAAGGGCATTGACTCTGGTGACAAAGAACCTGGGTTTAAGATGCCACCTCAGAAGCTTATTGGCTGTGTCCTTAAGCAACTTAATCTTTCTGGGCCTCAGTTTTTTCTTTTATTAAGTGAACAGGTTGGACTGGATGCCCTCTGAGGTTTCTTTCAACTCTTCAGATCTATGATGTTATCGATTCCAGGTTCATCATTTATAAAACATAAAAAAAATTAAAAATACTTTGCCAGGTGGTTGTGAAGAGCAAATGAGGTGTCTGTGAAAGCCCTTTGGAACTAGAAAGTGCTGTATAAATGTAAAATGGCACTTTATTATTCTGTACAGATATCTTTGACAGCAAGCTCCTGGCTTCCCTCCACTGTCCATGATTTGTCTGAATTCATAGATCTTTGAGTATTCCCCTGAATTCTTGAGAAGCCTGAATCCACAATATGTTATTACCTGCTCATAAGTACCATGCATCCCTGTGTTTCTCTTAGTGTCTCCAAATATATCAATTAATCCAAAACTTAACAATTGTGGAACAACACCTGTCTGAAACAATATTTCTCTACACCCATCTTTAAAGGAATTGATAAGGATATGCTAGAGATGGACACTTCTGCTTAGAGCCCTTTAATACTGGCTGAAAAAAAATCTCAATAGTACATAGAAATAGTCTCTTTATTTCTATCTTCATGCAGACTAACAAATTGGTTCCTTGAAAATTATTGAGCCGTGAGGACAATCTTAAATTTAAATATTATGTCACCCAGGTTGAACGTGCTTTCAACCATAATATTAGCTCAATTGAAGGACACACAGAATTGCAGCTATTTCTGTATTGGCAAAGGCCTTTAGCCTAATCGTGAAATTTATGGGCAGACACATTGTGAGAGAGCCAGACATCTTCTCTAAGACCAGACATCACAAGTCATTTGCAGCTAATCTATAGTGTCCTTGAGGTCAATTAGAGGTCCCTATCCATTTAGTTCAGCTTTATGACTTTACAAATGACCCTAAGGTGTTTGTTTTTTTCCTGGTTACCAGAAGCTAATAAAAACTTCATGAAGATTTAGAGCCCTCTAAAGAAATCAAGAGGTTAGCATCCTATTCCAGGTTCTACTCCTTACTAGGTAAACTTTGGGGAAAAGCTTCTATCCAATGCCTTCCGACAGCAATTATTAAGCATCTACTATGTGCAGAGTATTATGTTGGGTCCTGAAGACAACATCAACAACAGCCCCAGATCTAAACAGAGACAATCAACATGCTGAGCACATAAAGAGTAATTTGTCTGAATGAAAGGAGAGATGTGGTAGTGTCAGAAACATGGTGAAAGAGTGCTCAGGAGCTTCTGTCACTAAAAATACACATCGGTGAAAGCTGGGGCCAGTCAATATCCCAGGTTCTTAAAATAAAGCCCGGGTAGTACATAAAGCACCGTGGTACAGGGGAGGGAGAACTGGGCTTGGAGTCAGGAAATCCATGAGTCTTAATTTCCTCAACTGTAAAATAGAACTAATAATATTTACATTATACACAAAGCCTTAAATAGACCTGACTGGAACAGATCATCTGGTGACCCTTAGTCAAGAGAGCAGTCATCACATAGGACTATTCCAGGAATATAGTTTGTTCTCATCCCCTCCTTCCCTGCCCTCACCTTATCTAGCTTGTACAAAATACTCAATAAGGAGAGAGATTTTTGTAGCTGTGTGCCAAGATGACACATCTCTATGTGAACTGGATTCATGATCTCATCGAAGTAGGTATTCCCTCCAATTATATGACTTGGCTCATCTTGTGTGTCTCTTGCCCAAGTACTTTCCTACATTATCCATGGGAGGAGGATCCACTCAATATGCTTTTCTAAGTCTTCCACTATATGAGTATCTATGAACCATTTGTGTTGCCCATCTAGGACAATTTTTTTTATTAAATGATGGGCCCCCTTTCCTTTCTAAACGAGAGATCTCTTATCTGCTATGTTACATCCCGTGTCTAGGACATGAATCATCATTGATTTTTCTTCTTGGTGGTTCCTCTGTGGATTGTCAGGCCAAATTCTTTTAAGTGGTTGTGGATCCTTATTTAGGAGCCTTCATAGTACTTTGAAGCTTGATGCAATCAGTACAAGGTCATGGGCAAAAGAGCATCTGGAAAATCTTACAATCTATAGGGAATCCCTCTCCCATTTGGATCCTGCCCAAATGTAATTTTCTGTCTGCCAAGATAGAGTCAATTTCATTTTCTGTGATGCTATTTGGCACTTACTGTGTTCAGCTCCTCCAGCTCTGCTCTTGAAGAAAGCATTATAGTATATAGCTGTGAGATTTCTGTATAGTTCACAAACTATGGGTCTTTTTCCTTTCTTAATCATAAACTATATTTTCCAGTGTTTTTTTCCTTTTCTATGATTTCTTTGTGTTGAAGTTATCAAGATTTAAAAAATATGTGGAATTAGTTTGGAGGATCTTATTGAATTAATAGAATTTTCTTACTTTTTCATTCTCTTCATCAGTTATTGGGAATGAGCTAGCTGTCAGAGAGTCTTAACTGCCTAGGTAAGGAGTTTCTTTTTAAATAGATGTTAGGGGGAGCTATGGGAGATTTTAAGGCAGAAGAATGTTGTAGTCAGACATCTGCATTAAGAAGATTACTTGGCAGCTATAAGAAGGAAGGATTGTAGAAGAAAGGGCATGGAAACAAGAAGATTAGGAGGATACTCTAATAATCCAGCAAAGATCAATAACAAATAACAGTAAGTGCTTATTGGGAACTAATTTAGGTGGGGATTAAAAAAAAGCAAAGGAAGGGGCAGTTAGGTGGCTCAGTAGATAGAGTGCCAGACCTGAAGTCAGGAGGACAAGAGTTCAAATCAGGCCTCTGACACTTAACACTTCCTAACTGTATGACTCTGAGCAAGTCACTTAACCCCAAATTCCTCAGGAAAAAAAAAATCAAAGGATAAAACAATTCCTACTTTAAAAGACTTTACAATCTAATAGGGCAAACAATAAATACATAAAAAGGTTTGTTTCTCTTCTCTATCAAGAGAATTAAATATAAATAAATTATAATGAAGGTAAATTACTGTGAGTAGGGAGAGAGGCTCAAAAAAGGCTGCACATAGAGCAGGGATTTTCATTTGTTTGATATCATGGACACCTTTGACAGAGTGGTGAAATCTGGCATCCTTTCTCATTATAATATTTTTAAGTGTACATAAAGGATTATAATAGGATAATGAAAAGAAATATAAAGAAACCAATTAGATTGCAATATTTATTAGGATCCTCTTGAAAATAAGTTCATAGCCCTCAGATTAGGAATATATAGGCGGTGCTTGAGCAGGATTTTATGAGACAGAGATGAGGAAGGAATGTGTTTCAGGTATGGAGGATAGATTATCAAAGCAGAGGCAGGAGAAAAGATAGGTACGGTGTATGAGAATGAGATGAGGCCAGTTGGATGGATAACAGAGTGCAGGAAAGGCAGTAAGGTCCAATGAATCGGGAAATATAGGTTGGGACCAGGTTATAAGGGCAATGAAGGCTGAACCAAGGAGTTTATATACTATCATGAGTCAATAGGGTCTCATTGAAGTTTATTGGGTAAAGGAGTGACATACTCAGATTAGCATTTAAAGAAAATCATTGTGGCAACAATGCAGGTGATGAACTGGAGTAGAAAGAGACTTCATGTAGAAAGGCCAATTGTGAAGTCATTAATATAATTTGAGCAAGAGGTCTGAACCAAGGTGATAGTTATGTGAATGGAAACAAATCAATGCAAGAGATATTTTGCATATAGAAATACCAAGATTTGGCAACTGATTGGATATGGAAGTGACAGAGAATGAGAAGTCTGGAATAACAATTAAGTTGTGAACCTGGGAGACCAGAGGAATGATGGTACCTTTGAAAGAAACTGGCAAGTTAGTTTTGAATTTGTTGAATTGTGACATTTCCAAAATATTTAATTTGAAATCTCTAATAGATAATTGCTGATGGAGGATTAAAGCTCAGGTGAGAGAGATTGGAGTTTGTCACCATTATAGAAATAATAATCAAATCCATGGGAGTTAATAAGGTTACCAGAAAAGAATGAATAGGAGATGGTCTAGCATAAAGTCCAAGGAAAAAACCCAAGGTTAGGAGTGTGAATACAGATGATGAGTTGGGAAAGGCTACTGAATAAGAACAAATAGGAAGAGAATCAAGAGAGGAATATCATGAAAACTCAGAGAGGAGAGAGAATCCAGAAGAGGGTGATCAACAATGTCAAATGCAGCAGCTAAGTTGAGAAAAATGAGGAGGGAGAAAAAAAAAAACGATTTGGCAATTAAGAGATTGTTAGCAACTTTGGAGAGGGTAATTTTCAGTTGAAGGGTGAGAGAAACAGCCAGATTGCAGAGCTGAGGAGTGAGTGAGCTAAGAAAAAAAGCGACAGCAATGTAGACAATTTTTTTTCTAGGAGTTTGAATAAGAAAAAAGAGATATAGGACTACTGCAAATATACACCAAAGAAGTTTTTAAAAAGACAAAAAGGCTCAATGCATATCAAAAGAATGAAAGCAATGCTTTGTGGTAACAGAAAAATGTTGGAAACAAAATATATTCCCATAAATTGGAAAACAGCTAAAATAACAAAAACAAAAAAACAAACCTGTTACATAAAAATATAATAAATTATTACATTGCACAGTAAATAATGACAAATGTGAGAAATCCAAGAAAGGGTTGTATAAGCTGATGCAGAATTAAATAAATTGAACCAAAAATAATTTTTAAAACCTACGTATTGACTAACATTTAAAATAATGTTAATGAAAGACCTTTCAAAAAATTCTGTGTAGCAGGAAAAACCAGTAATGGTTCCAGAGAACAACTGATGAGACTGATCTTCTCTTCTCATGGAACAGAGGAGGGGAGCTATTCAAGCAGATGTTGTATTATTAAACAAGGTTATTGTATTGAATGTTTTTGTTTAATTATTTTCCTTTGTTACAAAAAGATTAAAGTTGGAGTGTGTGTACAGGGTGTGAGGTTATTTCAGAAATTACTGTGCTGTAAAACAAATGACATCAATAAAACTTACTTTAAAAAATAGTAATGCAGGTGGCGAGGGCCATAAATACAATTGTGATAATACAAAGTGAAAGGTTCAGGTGGATGGGAGAAATTGTGGAAGGAGCGTCAAATCATACCCTCAAGGACTTAGATTCTAGTGGGGGGCATGAAAATACACACACATACACACACACAGAGAGAGAGAGAGAGAGAGAGAGAGAGAGAGAGAGAGAGAGAGAGAGAGAGAGAGAGAGAAAGAGAGAGAGAGAGAGAGAGAGAGAGAGAGAGAGAGAGAGAGAGAGAGAGAGAGAGAGAGAGAGAGAGAGTGTGCAAGTGCAAGGATAAATGGGAAATAATTAACAGAAGAAAAGCACTACATTAAGATGGTTCGGGGAAGGCTTCCTGTAGAAAATAAACCCAAGTTAAGAAATCCTGCTATCTGGGAAGAGAAATATACAATAGCAGCTTTGAGAATAGAAAGATTTAGGGAGATTCCTTTAGAATAAAAAAAAATAGGAGAGTGTTTGTAGATGAAAGTTATGATATAGATGTAGTAGATGATGTGTCCAACATAGCCTTTTTTCTCAAAACTAGGCAGTTAAACTCTAGCATATCTCTAGATCAGAGATAGAAGTACAGGGGGTAAGCCTTGGCAAAGAGGAAGTCCTTTTTAACCTCAGAGAACAGGGGAAGAGAGGACATAGGGATGCATGAGCCCAGATGCTTTCTCCCAGCTCTGTAAAATATTATCACATGATATTATTTTTTCTATAATGTTCTAATTCCCCTTTCTTCTATATGAGCACCACTCATTACCAGGAAAGCCAAACAATGAGTTTTACACCAGTTGGTGCAAAGGAAGGGCAGGAAAACTCCTCCTAAAATGACTGAGTAGTTCAGTTCTATTTTTTTCAATCTTTGGAGAGAAAAATACATTGACTTTTGTGTTTTCACTATTGATAGATCTAGTTTTCCTCTATATAATGACAAAAGAACCAAATGCAAAACTTTCAAACTTTGGTTCCATGACCAGGTATGTCACTACTAGGTGTGTGACCTTGAACATGTCATAATCTCTCTCTACCATTTTCCTCATCTGTAAAATGGGAATAATAGTTCTAGTCCAACATCCTTCTTAGAATTATGGTGAGGATCATATATACATGGAAATGCTTTCTCTTTTCTCTCTCACTCTATACCATCTTCCTAATAATAAATCAATTGATAGGTCTTGTCAATTCTTTTTCCATAACATCTCTGGGATCTGTTAATTATTTGCTATTTAGCTTGGTGCATTTGTTTTTGTATTTGTTTTTTTATGATCTCCATCATTAGATTGTAAGCTGTTTTAGGGCAGCGACTAACTCTTCTTTGTCTCCCAGTCTCTCTATTTGTCTCTAATTTCTAGTGCTTAGCAAAGTGCCTGACATATAGTTAAGCACTTAATAAATATTTATTATCTCCTCTCCACTCTCAGGGCTGACACCTTAGTTCATGCTTTTATTACTCCTCACGTGGCCTCCCAATTGGGCTCTCTGCTTCCAATCCTTGCCTCCTCCAATCAATTCTTTACCCATGGGCCAGAATGATCCTCCTGAGGCAGAGATCTGACCCTGTCACTTACCTTCTCAAGAATTATTTGTGACTTCTCATTATCTCTGCAATGAAATTCAAGCACCCAAGCTTAGCATTTAAAAACTTCCACAATCTAGTTTCAGCATACCTTTAATTTTTTTTTTTCAGGGTCACACACCTGGTAACCATCTGAAACTGGATTTGAATTTGGATTTTCCTCACTCCAGGACAGGTGCTTTGTCCACTGTGCTACCTCACTGCCCTACCTTTCTCAACATATTTCCCATTTTGCCTATTCATGTGTTCTGTGTTCCAGACAGATTGGCTCACATGCTCTTCCCTAATGCTGCATCTCCCACCTCTGTGACTTTACCCCTGGCTAAACCCAGAGTGCCCCACACCCCTCCCTTACCCCCTCCTCAGTTCTTGGAATATCCTATATATTTTACTTTTGCCTTTTACCCTTCTTTAAGACTCAGATTTAAGACTTCATGAAGCTTTTCTTGGCAACTTATCTTCTATCTCCAGTTGTCAATACTTTCTTCTTCTTCCATAATCTTGTATTTAACCTATTTACATATTGTTTTCTACCCCACTCTTATCCCCAATCACTACTTCTGTCATAGAAGAAACAACCTTGAAAGCAGGAATTATTTTCTATTTTTGTCTTTTTATATTTTCAGAACTTTATGTAGTGTCTTACATACAGTAGGCACTTGATAAATGCTTGTTGGATTGAATTGGAAATGTAAATTGTTACTATTGAAAGTGAAAAAAAGAAGCCAAATACGTAGTTTGACTTGACTTAACTGACAAGGTGGTTTTGTCTCTTAAAGATTGTTCCCCAACCCCACCCTCCTTTTGTTCCCATTTGCCTCCTATTCCACATCACCCCCATTGAAGAGTTTGTCAGTTCAAACCCACATCCTGTTCATTTCCATTTTCACCAAGACAAGCAGTGACATGGGTGGTTTTTATGATATAGTGACCTTCTTTTGTACATAAACGAACAATATGTTGCCCAAAAGTCGCAAATCAGTTTGTGGTCAATGAATTCTAATCCACAGAGCTGAACTTGGTTCAAATCTCGGACTTTGGAGAAATGACATTGTATCTTCCTTCAGCCTAGAATCAAGAAGATATGAGTTCAAATCCAGACTCACACACTTGATAGTTGTGTAAACCTGGATAAATCACTTAACTTCTATCTGCCTCAGATTCTTTAATTGTAATATGAGAATCACAAATATGATACCTCCCATGGTTGTTGTGAAGATCAAATCAGTAAATATTTGTAAAGTGCTTAGCACAAGGTCTGACACATAATTGGTATGTAAAAATGCTTTTCCCTTTCCCTTTCCCTTCCTTATTCCTTCTTTTACTGCCCAAATTCAATCTCTTTACCTCTCACATGGCTTGTTGAACTAAGTTTTTAACTGCCACTCAGGCCTCTGCTTTCATTTTCTTTCTTCTCTAAGCCATCCTTTAAACAAATCTCAAAATAAATCTTTCTAAAGCACAGTTCTTACTATGTCACAACCTTCCTCAAAAAACATCAATAGCTCCCTATTTCCTAGAAAGTATATAATGAAAAGCTTAAACTGATAAGCAAAATCCACCAGTCTGACTCTAACCTACCTTTCCAGACTTATTTCAAGTGATTCCCCTTCATGAACTCTGTACTCAAACCAAATTAGACCACTTCCTGAATGAACTTTGACATTCTATTTCCTACCTTCAACCTTCATACATTTCACTCCTCATACCTCCTCCTTTCAGCCTATAAACATCCATTACTTTCTTCAAAGCTTAGCCTATAGTTGCTTCTCCCTAATTCTTTCCCTGATTTCCCCTTTTCTCCCTGAGGAAAGTGTTATCTTCCATCTTAAATTTTCAAAATTAAATATCAGAACTCAAAATAACAAAGTTCCCAAGCTGAAAGGAAACTTGGCTTAAATTCTGTGCTGTGTATTTTTTTTTTTTTTTTTGCCAGTATTTCATCAACTTGAAGAGGCAAAAAAGGATCTAATCTAACTTCCTTGTCTTGGAGATGAGTAAAGGGAGAAACAAAGAAATTTGCCTATAGTAACACATCCATGACTAGGACCCAAGTTATGGACTTGTAGACTGATTTCTTCTGAGATGAGTATTTTATCCCTTCTGCATCCATTTTACCCAATATGGCCACTTTGTTACCTTCAGTATTGAGTCTTATAAATATTAGAAGATGTTATTTGGATCCATGTTTTAAGTTGAGATTATTCACTAAGAACAAGGGCTAGAAGGAAGAGGAAATACAAATGGCAGAGGCTACTTAAGATAGAGAAAAAAAGACAAGAATTGGCTAAGTTACCATCGTAATCTTGGAGCACAGGGGTCAAAATCAGACAAAAAGGAAGGACCTGGCATCCAAAATCCAAAGCTCTTGTAAATTTAGAAGAATCTGAACCAAATTAACAAGTATTTACTGAGTGCCTCCTTATGTGTCCAGAATTGTGCGTGGCATTTTGTTTTTATTGGTCATCATTTCAGTTGTGTCCAATTCTCTGTAACCCTATTTGGAGTATTCTTTTTTCCTGTGTAAATATTTGTTCCAGAGAATATTTAAAGATTTTTTAATAATAGCTTTTTAATTTTTCCAAATACATGAAACGATAGTTTTCAACATTCACCTTTTCAAAATCTTGTGCTCCAAATTTTTCTCCTTCTCTTCCCCCCTTCACCAAGATAATAAGCAATTCAATATAAGTTAAACATGTGCAGTTATTCTAAACATATTTCCATATTCATCATGCTGTGCAAGAAAAATCAAATCAAAAGGGGAAAAAAAGAAAACACGAGAAACAAACAAAATTTCAGAAAACAAACAACAAAAGGTGAAAATATTATGCTTTAATGCACATTCAGTCTCCACATTTCTTTCTCTGGATGCAGATGGTATTTTCTAACACAAGTCGATTGGGATTGCCGTGAATCACCTCATTGTTTTTTTTTGTTTCTGTTGTTGTTGTTGGTTTTTTTTAATAACTTTTTATTGATAGAACCCATGCCAGGGTAAATTTTTTTTTTTAGAGCATTATCCCTTGCATTCACTTCTATTCTGATTTTTCCCCTCCCTCCCTCCACCCCCTCCCCTAGATGGCAAGCAGTCCTTTACATGTTGAATAGGTTACAGTATATCCTAGATACAATATATGTGTGCAGAACCGAACAGTTCTCTTGTTGCACAGGGAGAATTGAATTCAGAAGGTAGAAATAACCCGGGAAGAAAAACAAAAATGCAAGCAGTTTATAATCATTTCCCAGAATCACTTCATTGTTGAAAAGAACCAACACTATCACAATTGATCATCACCTAATTTTGTTTCTATGTACAATATTCTCTTGGTTCTATTCATTTTACTCAAGTCTTTCCAGGCTTTTCCTATGACATTCATATACCATAACTTAGTCACCCATTCCCCAACTGATGGGCATCCACTCAGTTTCTAGTTTCTACCCACTACAAAAAGGGCTGCTATAAACACTTTTGCACATGTGGGTCCTTTGGCCTTTTCTATAATCTCCTTGGGATACAGACAGACCCATTTGCTGTATTCTTGACAATCTGTCAAATGGTTAAATTTGACAAAAAAGGTAAAGTGACTTGTCCAGGATTATAAAGGTAAACACGTGTTTGAAGCTGGATTAGAACTCAGGTCTTCCTGGCTCCAACTCTTTACTACCTAGTATTGTGTTTGGTATTTTGTTGTTTAGTCATTTCAGTCATATCCGACTTTTCATGATCTCATTTCAGGTTTTCTTGGCAATGATACTGGAGTAGTTGCCATTTCCTTCTCCAACTCATTTTCCGGATGTTTTGTATATTATGTTTATTATAATTAATTGTTTTACATTTTATAACCCTCTCAATAACTCAATCAATAAGCATTTTAAAGTCATCTTTTATATTCTAGCATGATCGGGCACTAGGGATACAAAGAAAGAAATGAAAATATCCTCTGCCTTTGACAAGCTAGTCTTTTGTCTATAACGTACACATATAAATATAAGTAAAATAAATCAACATAGATATTGGAGGGAGGAGGCAGAAACACCTGGAGGACCAGGATAGCCTCATGGAGGAAGTGGTCTTTGAGCAGAACTATGAAGGAAACTAGAGGTTTTATGAGATGAAGAATGAGTGCATTCCAGACATGGTGTGTGAGAAACAAGAAGATTCTTTTGGCTGAACCTTAGAATGAATGAAAGGGAATATATATAATAAATCTGAAAAAGGTAAGGTGGAACCATGTTATAAAGGGCTTTTAAGTTGCACCATAAATTCCACAGAAGTAGGTAAGGATGTAAACTTGGTATCTCTCTCTCTAGTGATTAGCAGGGGCAGGTAGGTAGTATATTGGGTAGCATGTCTAGCCTAATGGCAGGAAGACTCATTTCTTTGAGTTCAAATTTGACCTCAGACACTTAGTAGAGATATGATCCTGGGCAAGTCACTATTTGCCTCAGTTTCCTCATCTGTAAAATGAGCTGGAAAAGTAAATGGTGAACTACTCTGATACCTTTGCTAAGAAAACCCAAAATGGGGTCACTTATAGTTGAACATAATTTAAACAACTGAACAATAATAGTGATTAAAATAGTTCTCCTAATAAGATAGACATTTACCAAATGTTTGTTACATTGATGAATGAATGAGCAAAGGGACCATTATAAGCCCTCACATGAAAGTGCTTTGAAATCCTTTGGATTCTCTGGTCTCATACATCTTTTAAGGAAGTTGGAGAAAGAGGCGAGACAAGTCCTGATAGTTGGAAACATCCTTTTTGCAAGACTCCTCTCTCTTTATGACCAAAGTAGAGTCTTATGCACATTTTCAATCCTAGATTTTAGGGCCTTTCTTATCTTCCAAGCATGTAGTTCTGCATATAAAAGGTTAACTTGTTAACTGGATTTATTAAGATGGGAAGCCCTCTCTCTCTCTCTCTCTCTTTCTCTCTCTCTCTCTTTCTCTCTCTTTCTCTCTTTCTTTCTCTTTCTCTCTCTTTTTCTCTATCTCTGTTTTTTTCCCCTCTTTTTTCTCTCTGTCTCTTGTCTGTTGTCTCCCCCCTTACTCTTTCTGTGTCTCTGCCTTTCTCACTCTGTCTCTGCGTGGATCTCTGCATGTGTCTCTGCCTCTGTCTTTATTTTTGGTGATCTTACCATATTGTGAAGAGGCATTAGAAATATTTTAGTAGAAACTTTTGCAGAAACCTGTCCCTTTTTTGCCATGAAAAGAATCAGGAGATGTGTTCTCCCAAGGCCACCTTAGGTCAAAGAGCATTAGTCTGCAAACAAAGAGGCAGACAGTTAAACTAATCGCAGCTCACCTCCTGCCAGAGTTCCCCTTTTCATCTGTTTAACTGACAGCCCAGATAAGAGAAGCTGGTTCCAGTGGCACAGGTTGCTCAATAAACCACCCTCCTAACTGATGGAAAGCTTACCCCCCCTTTACCATCCCTACCTTCAAAACAGATTTCCTTTACAACTGTTCCTGATACCCCACAGAGGAAAAAAAAATCCTATTTTTAGTTTGCTTTACCATATTGTTTCTAATTCTTCTCTGGGCGACATTTATTTTCCCCTTTCCATTTACAAGTCATCAGTTTGACTTCTCTGTGGTTTACTCATGTCTCTGATGGAGGTGTCTGTGGTGGGATAATTCAGTTAGGAAGAGAGCCCAGTAGGATGAGGATACTTCTATTCTGGTTGGAGTTAGACTGAACCAACAGACTGCAATAAGCCTTGTTTCATCTAGAAAATATGGCCAAGCTCTTGTTCAGAAATAAAACAAGGCAAGAGAAACCAAATCCAGTGAGAACCCACTTCTCTTTAGCTCTCAGAAATTACCTTACTGATAATAATCATTTATTTACATAGTGCTTTATATACTTTATTTTATTTGAATTTCATTCAACATATCAGGAAAATATGGACTACCGTTATTATTTCCCCCATTTTTATAGATATAAATAAAAAAGTAGAACTATGAAAGGTAAAATTAATCTTTATTTATTTTTCTCAGTAGTGTTTTATTTTTCCTAATACAAATAAAGTCAGTTTTCAACATTCATTTTTGTAAGGCTTTGTGTTCCAAAATTTTCTCTCTCCCTCCCTTACTTTCCCCCTCTCAAATATAGCAAGCAATCTGATATAGGTTAAATATTTGCAATTCTTTAAAATATATTTCCACTTATGTCATGTTGGACAAGAAAAATCAGGCAAAAAGAGAAGAAACATGAGAAAGAAGAAGCAAACAATTAAATATAGGTGAGAATATTATGCTTTAAATCATGTTCCGTCTCCAAACTTTTCTCTCAGGATACAGATGGCATTTTCCATCCCAAGTCTATTGGAATTGTTTTAAATCATGGCATTGCTGAGAAGAATGAAGTCCATGACAATGGATTATCATGCAATTTTACTGTTAACTGTGTACAATGTTTTCCTGAGTCTACTCACTAGAGTTAAGTTAATCTGAAGAGAATTCTCATTTCTCAAATAGAAAGGAGAGGACCTGTCCCCCCCCCCCAAGACTACATTATTTTTTTCTCATTAGATTACTTTGGGAGCACTATGCCCTCTACTTTCTTCCTTTCTATATATTATAGACTGAGGATTTTGGGGGGACACCGAGAGTTCCTGCATCAAAGAAGATATGGCCCTGGCTGTAGCAACTGCTCACATAACTTTAGTCTTTGGGACAATGAAGTGGATCCAAATAGATTCCATTTTCTGTTTTAGAAAACTTAAGAATATAGGTTATTAATTTCAAAATCATCACCCAATATATTCTCATACTCATGTAAGTCATCAAGCCTTTGTTCTGGAACCCCTAACATTTGACCAGAGATGAAAATCTCTGACCTGTTTAATATTAAAGTCTGCATGTTAAAGCTAGCCACTGTTATTCTTTTCCCTACCTCCATGTAATTTGTTAATGCAGTGAGAGATATACATAACTCAGAAGCAATTAAGATCAATCTTATTGAGATAGCTGGCATTAATGTACTATTTTTAAAAGTCTAGTAAGTGTTTTAAAAGAAACAAAGAAATTTGGATTTAAACACTTGTCCTTTTGAATGGAAAGGGAGAGAGGAAAGAAAAAGAGTTATTTAAGCAGCCAATGGAAGATTATCAGTCATCCTGTGGCCATTGCTGATGTGTCTACCCTTGGGGGACAAAGATACTAGCCAATTTGGTAAAGACTGGGTAGATTCAGTACCATTCTCTTCTTCCTCTGCTTCCTGTCTGTCTGTATAACCACATCCATCTCTCTCACTGTTTCAAAGAATGTTTTACAACCTCCTATGGTAGCTGGAACTACATACTCTAGCTCAGAATCTGTTACTCCCCTTCACTCACTCTGGTTCAGCCAGAAGAGCCTTCAAGGACTTCATACATCACCCTATCTCCTTCCTTTGGGATTTCTGTCCTCTATGCCTGGAATGCACTCCCTCTTCTACTCTTAAAATCTCTAGCTTCATTCATAGTTCTGCTACATTTTCTACCCACTGCTCCTCCAGGGCCAAGACAAATCTATTTTCTCTTCCATAGCCCTTCAGACTTTTGACCCCAGCAATAATGTCTCTTTTGATTCTTTTTTAAACTGTAAATTCCACTCTTTACTCATGTTTAATGCTATTTAATGAGTACTCCGCTAAATCCTCCAGATGGTTCCATTATCTTATACTTTTTTGTATTTAAAATTATTTTTGTATGTTACCATTTGACATATTTATCCAGATTAAATCTGATTGGGTTCAGGTCAATATAATAATCTATCAAGATCTTTTTGAATCTTGCATCTGTCATCTTTCATTTTAGCTAGCCCTGAAAGCTTTATGACCTATGAAAATCTTAGCTGCATTGCTGTTTAGGCATCTATTCAAATAATTGATAGAAAGTGTTAGCACAGTGAAAGACTTGGTTTTTCTCATCAATTCAATGATCCAAAGTAATCCCAATAAACTTTGGAGAGAAAACACTATCTGCATTCAGAAAGAGAATTATAGAGATGATTGAATGTAAATCAACATACATATTAAGTTCACTTTTTTCTGTTTTTTTTCTCTCATAGTTTTTCCCTTTTGTTCTGATTTTTCTCTTCCAACATGATTCATAAAGAAATATGTATTAAAAAGTTAATAAATATATATATAACCAGAAAAAATAAAACAATTAACAAAAATAAAGAAATAAACCTTACCCCTTTCCACAGGGGAAAAAAAAGTGTTAGCATAGGAAGAAATACAGATCCCTTTGTCTTCTATTAGGGACCTCCTTCCAAGTTAACATCAGACCATTAATGGTTATCTTTAGGTGTGGTCATTTAAGAAGTTTTCAGCTTCTCCAATCTACATCTCTCTCTTTTGTCAGCTAGAACAGAACATGTATATCCCTTCTCTATATACAATTTATTTATTGGACTTCTCATCAGTTCTTGTATAGGAAAATACCACTCTGCTCCCTTCAAAGTACACAATCCAAGTAAAATTTCTAGGATATAAGTGTCTGAATATTGAAACTAATCTAAGATTTTGTTTACTGAATAAAAGTGAATTGAATCTTAGAGGTTGCAAAGGGATTATCTTTTCAAGAAGGAGGGAAGGAAGGAAGGAAGGAAGGAAGGAAGGAAGGAAGGAAGGAAGGAAGGAAGGAAGAAAGGAGGAAGGAAGTAAAAAAGGAAGGAAGGAAGAAAGGAAAAAAGGAAGGGAGGGAGGAAGGAAGGAAGGAAGAAAGGAAGAAAACAAAGGAAAGAGGGAGGGAGGAAGGGAGGAAGAAAGGAAGGAAGGAAGGAAGGAAGAAGGAAGGAAGGAAGGAAGGAAGGAAGGAAGGAAGGAAGGAGAGAGGGAGAAAGGAAGGAAGGAAGGAAGGAAGGAAGGAAGAAAGGAAGGAAGGAAGGAAGGAAGGAAGGAAGAAGGAAGGAAGGAAGGAAGGAAGGAAGGAAGGAAGGAAGGAAGGGACCTTGCACAATCCTCCCTCACTTAAGTCAATTTACTTGTATGTCATAGTATCAGCAACCTGATGTCATGGTCTTCTTTGAGAATAAAGGACAAACATCAACAACATCTTTGCAAGAGCAAAAGATTGGAAAATGGATTTAAAATTGGAAGGGCCCCTATAGCTAATTAGGTCAAACCCTCTCATTTTGTAGACAAAGACTCTAAAGCACAGAATTTAGTGAGTTTCTAAGGCAGGTCTTGAACTCAGTGACTTCATATCCAGTGTTCAATTTATTACTAAAGATGCTTAGATCTGTGAACTTGGGCTTCTGAAAGCTATTGTTGCACTTATTAATGGTTCATTATTTGGGACAAAGAAGAAATATATTCTTAAAGAGTTCTATTTTTAACCTTGCCCCCATGAGCCATCCAATGTGAAATTTTTACCAACTCTAGAAAGCTTTACCTTATTAAACAGAAATAATTGTCCTTCAATTCACCTCAGACCTCTCTTACACCACTAACACCAACATTGTCTATGATGATCTGTTTGTATTTAAGAGTAATGGAACACTTTATTTTCAGAATAAATTTCAATTTGTTCATGTTAAATCAAAAAATAAATTCACTTTGAATTACTTTTTATGCACATGTATGTATGTAATACTTGTATAAATGTTTTAACTTCACAGTAGAAAGTAAACTCTTTGAGGGTGGGAACTACTAATAGTGACTTTCCTTAAGCACAAATCTGACAATGTCATTCTACTCAGAAAACTCCAGTGGCTTTTCATTGACTCTAATAAAATACAAACTACTCTATTTAGCTCGTAAGCCTTCAGGACCTGCCTCCAAGTTACTTTTCCATCCTCACTTGACTTGACTTGATTTACCTCCTTTTGACTCTGAGTATTCAGACATTTAAATTCTATGAATTTTAGTTTCTGCACCTTTCATGTAAGGTAATGACACTTTCATTGACTTCCTCCAGGATTCTTGAAAGATAGAAAGAAGATAATGCGTATAAAAGTCCTTGTCATTTATTGTTATTATCAAGTACTCATGTCATCATTATTATCAATTGATCTGGGTCATCTCTCTTTAAGCTGAGCTGATGAAATAGGAATAAAACCTACTAGAAAGAGAAAGCATATCATGTAAGATATTGTATTCACACGTGTGAGTATTTGTGTAATCCAGACTTGCTATTTCATCATGTAAAAAATTGAAGAAACTCTCTCTTCCAAAGTTTTTTTCCAAGTTTTTCTATGTGTGCTACATTCGCTTCTTTTTTTTGTTTGTTTTCTCTTCCATGGCTTTTTCCTTTTGTTCTGATTTTTCTCTCCAAGTATGATTCACAAAGCGATGTTTATTAAAAATAAACAAATTAATTAAAAAACTTTTTTCTATATGGATTCTCAGTTTTTCCTTATAGATGCTTAAAACAAGAACAATAACCACCACAACAATACTAACTTCTAGCACTACTTTTTCTCTATATAAAATCTGATCAATTCAAGAAGCAGTCAGTGGAAGGATCTTCACTAGCAAATATGTAAACAAAAAAAAAAGAATCTGTGATTTCAGATCAGGGATTTTCTCTGTAAAAAGTCACTGCTATAAAAAGTTCTAAACTACTCCCAAACAATTGACATCTTAACTTGTTTTCTCCATAATTCATAAATAGGATTGTCTTCTATTTGTGTTTATTTCACAAAAGCTTGTGGACCCTTTCATATTATCCATATTTAGAATTTAGAATAATTTTTTTCTGAGGAGGTCTTAATTTTAAGGTATGAATTGAAAATTATATTGTGAAATTGTGAAATGAGGAAGGTACATCTTTGGGTACTCACCAGGAAAAATTACAAATGACAATGGGAAATGGGACAGTTACATTTTATTAAGGCACAAAGGCAAATGGCAGGAAGGAGACAAGGGAAGGGATGGTGAAGGAAGGCAGATAGTATGGGAAAGAGGAGGGGGTGGGGAAAGGTAGAGAATATAATTCATGTAGCAGCCCTGGATTAGAGTTGGAAACATTCTGCAGCATGGACCCAAGGGAGATGGAAGAGTGTTGGGGGAGGGGGTGTGACCTCATTTTATAGGGTTTTTTTTTTTTTTCAGGGGGATGCAGATAGTTCTAAATGTGCCAGCTTGGGATTACTTTATTAACATATTCAAATCTTCCCAGAGTTCTCAGCACCTTTTTGATGTTCTGTGCATCTGGAGCTGTGGAGGTCTGGTTTTTGTCTGGAATTTACATATCATAAGAGCAGAAACCTTGAAAACCAGCACTTAGATGATTTCTCCTAATTTGATACATATTCCTAGGGGTGAATTTTAATTAATATATGATACAATTTGTAATCATGCTCCTGTGATCTTTGGGTAAGCTTGCACTTGACTTCCAGGTTCCTCTTTGTAATCTTATTTCTTGCTAAAATTCACTGTATTGACTAGAAGACTGAAGTGGTGGGAGAATGTGGGGAATGAGGGAGGGTGATATCAGGAGGACCAAAATAAGGTACAATTTTAATACAAAGTAAAACAGTTTAAAGGGCAGCTAGGGAACAAGCTCCATAGAGTATCAGCCCTGGAGTCAGGAGCCTGCCTCTAACTTAGATTTACTAGCTATGGGACTCCAAACAAATCACTAACCCTGTTTGCCTTCATTTCCTCATCTGTATAATGAGCCAGAGAAGGAAATGGCAAACTATTCCAGTATCTTTGGCAAGAAAACTTCAAATGAGGTGATGAAGAGTCAATGACTGAAATGACTGAACAACAACAACAAAAACAGTTTAAATTCCTGAATTCCCTCTTTCTTTTCATTTTCAGAAAAAAAATTTTTTTAATGTAATCCCACTTGATAAATCCAAAGATCCCAGCTCTTGGAATAAGAATTAATTCACAATTTGACAAAAACTGCAAAACAAAAGAACACAAACTAGGTATAGATCCATATCTCATACTGTATATAAGATAAAGTCAAAATGGGTGCATGATTTAGATGTAGAAGGGAAGCAAATTAAAAGAGCAAGGAAGTCTGTCTATGAGACCTATAGGAGGGAGAAAACCATACATGATCAAACAAGTGGTAGAGAACATTATAAAATGAAAAATAGATAATTTTGAATATATTAAATTAAAAGCTTTTGCACAAACAAAACCAATGCAGTCAAGAGTAGAAAGAAAGAAGAAAGCTGGGAAACAAATCTTTACAGCAAATGTCTCTGATAAAGTTCTCATTTCTCAAATACAAAGAGAACTGAGTCAAATTTATAGGAATATAAGCCATTCCCCAATTGATAAATGATCAAAGGATATGAACAAGCAGTTTTCAGGATGAAGAAATTAAAACTATCTATAGGCATATGAAGAAGTGCTTTAAAGCACTTTTGATTAGAGAAATGGACATTAAAACAATCTTGAGATAACACCTTGAACTTATCAGATTGGCTAATATAGCAAAAAAAGAAAAGTAATAAATGCTGGAGAGGATGTGAAAAAATTGAGAAACTAATGCATTGTTGGTGGAGTTGTGAACTAATCCAACCATTCAGGAAAGCAATTTGGAATTATACCCAAAGGGCAACAAACCTTTGACCCAGCCATTAGTAATTCTTAACAAGAAAAGTAAAATTCACAAAAAAAAATAATGAGCAAAATGAAAAATTCTTACCTGATATAAAAATATGGGATAAAAGAAACCAGTGAAAAACACCAGAATATAAACATACTGAAATAATATTCAAAGAAGCAATATGTCAAATTGAGTTATAGAATGAAGTGAACAATATTATATTCAAGGAACTAAAGAAAGCACTAAATATAACAACTACCACAACAACAAATAAACAACAAACTCAGGAGGAATTTAAGGGAGACCATAATGTAGGGGCAGCAGCAACTGCAAAGAAAGATGTCTTGAGGAGATGATGACAACCCCCCCAAAATGGAAAGCAGTGCCAAGAGTTTAAAACTATTAATGACATAACAAAGAACAGACATTTAGTGGAAGATAGAATGACAGATAACACCACTGAATTGGAAAAACAATCTCTGGGAATGACTCAATGAGATTGGGAAGTACCTCAGATGAAATTGATATATTTGGAAGACAAGTCATAAAGAAGAAATCTTATAACAATTTATGTCCTAGGAAATGTCAAATTAGGAAATAAATTTATCAATATGTTTGTTTAGGGAAATTATACAAAACTACTGAAAATATAAGTCTTTGCACAAAAAAAAAAAAGAATCCACGAGAGCCCTCAAAAAGGAGAGAGCACCAGATATATCATCAACAAACTTCATAACTATAATGTGAAAGTAGAAAATTTCAAGTTGCAGAAGGAAGATAGATATTACTTATGAAAAAAATAATCATTGTGTTCTCAAAAATTTTCTACAAAAATAATCAAAATGAGAGCTAATAACATATGCAAATTTTTAAAACACCAATCTTGATTTCAGATAAATTTCCATGCAAATCTAAGTATTCTATTTTGAGAGGGAAGGAAAAAAAAACACCCCACATAATCTAAAACTCAAACTGACATTAAAGAATTCATGAAGAAAAGAAATGAAACTATTTCAAAAGAGGTGAATTGGTATTGAGCTGAAAAAACACCTGGAGAGTGAGAACAATAGATACTTTCCAACTGTAATTAATTTATTATCATTTTAATGTAAGTGCCTCATTAAGGGAATAAAAATAGCTACAGTAGAATATTGGTTAAGTTATTAAAGGATACTTTTGCACTTGAGGAAAAAAAGAGAAATAGAGAGAAAAAAGTAAAGAAAAACAATATATTTGAAAGGTCATTATACACAAACGGATGAGAGTAAGGGGGGGGGGGCAGTTGCATTCCCAAGCTGTAGCTTTTTCACAAAATTTTTAGAGAAAAGGAAGGATAAGATAAGAAGGGATACAATTTTAGAGATTCCAAAGAAAGTTAATTGCATAAAATGAAGTCTTTTAGTGTTAAGTTTAATTTAGATATAGAAACAATAAGAGATGTTTTTTTAGTCCAAGACTGAATGATCAGATCAATCCCCCAGCCTTTCATAAGCCCACCTCTCATTATAATACTCATTCTTCTCATTGTTAATCAATCAGAGTTGGTTGCTATCATCAGGATGTGACATATTTAATAACCCTGGAAATTTATGATGGATCCAAGTTAGAATATCTGGAATCTAATACTTCTAACTCCTAATAGCATTGCTGATGCCATAGAAAAAACATAGCTAATATTTGGTGACATAAAATAAAGTTGCCATGGCCAGAGAGATTATGTGAGATAGATGTCATCTTGTTTTTGCTTATAGGAACATCCACTTTTCCAAAGGTTCCATGATGACATTTGAGAATGGCACCGACTCTTTCATTAATTATTGCTAGCATGATTAACAAAATAATTAATTACATAGAAATCATGTCTCAGACTTTATATAAATGTATATGCATATATACATAATCATAAGACAGCTATTCCTTGCAAAGTAATGAAGAAGGTGACCTCAACAATGCTTATACATTCTGCCAAAATGGGGAGAGAATAACTTTACATGAAAGCTAAATACAATTATACATTTGCTATAGAGCAAAATTTGGGATGAGTCAGGCTTCTAGCCAAGAAAAATGCAAGAACTCCATGGAAAGGACTCTCAAGATCATACAATTCAACTACTTTGCCTTATGAATGAAGAAAATGAAAAAATGAAATTGAGACAGGTTAGAGATTTAGCCAAGATCATAAAAATTCAGTTACTGAAGGACCTGAAAGACCTCTTTAGGAGGTAGCGTCACCAATAAGACCTTTCCCAAGGCATGGACCCCTTGGAAAAACACTTGGGTTGTACCTAACAATTTTTGTATGAGATAAGCAGCACAGAATGTCTCTCAGTTGAGGGAGGAGAACTATGGGTCTAGGGAGGATGACAAAGCCCTTCCATTAGGCAGCATCCAATTTTAACTAAATATCTTTGCTAAATAGGTGCTAAGTTCAATTTTTTTGTATGTTATTAAAAGATAGCAAATGCTTCCAGCACTGTCTAAATGAGGGCTCTGGATCAAACTGTCAGTTGTTTCAATCTTATTTATTCTCTGAGTAGCAGAAAAGGAAAAATTCGACTCGTTTCAATACTATTCAACAAAATTTCTATTTCACCAAGAAGAAAAGCTTGAAGCAATCAAGACAACACATGTTTCATTTCATGGTTATATTGCTATATTGTCATGGCATGGAATTGTCAAATGATAGAGCTTGAGGGGCCTAAAGGATGATTCTGCTCCAACCTCATCATTTCACAGATGCAGAAACTGAGAATCAGAGAAAAGAAATAGTTTGCCAGAGATTCTACAACCAGTGAGTAACAAAGGTCGGCCTTGAACCTGGCCAGGTATTTTTGTCCATGTACTTAAGTCATAGACTCCAGGGATCATTCAGAAAGTGAGAATGGCTAAGGTAACTTTTAATTTCACTATACAGAAGAGCAATGTGACCCAGGGCAAATCACTTAAATGCCATTTCCTTTTTTGCAAAAGGGGAGATCCAATCTGATCTTCCTCTCCAAGTCTTGGGGCTGTTTCTTGTTTTGTTTTGTTTCTGTGAGGAGTAACTAATAAAAATGATACCAAGGCCCTTTGAAAAGAAATACAGGCTATACACATTCCTAGCTATAATAGCAAGTATTATCTTTGGGGTTCTGGCTCAGCTTACTATGATAAAATCACTCCTCACTTTCTCAGAAGTTGTTCCATTGTGATCAGCTCTTTTCAGGGAGATATGCTTTTCGGTTTAGGGAAAGTTAGAGGAAAATCCAGACAGCTACTGGGGGAGGGCTAGGTGAGTGACGGTCAGGGAGGTAGGCCCCTTTCCCTTCCAGCCCCCAATGCTTTCCTACCCCCAGGAGAAAATCCTCCAGATTTCCATTTTATTTACTTTTTTTTTGTAAAGGACTGAACATAAAAACTCTGATTTCTTATCCACTGAAGTTGGAAAATTAAGATCACCAGATAAGGAAATCTACATTTTAATTAATTGAGTTTTAAACTGTAAAAACAACTTTGGACAGTGTAGAATTACATGCCTTCATATTCTTTGTTGGTTGAGAGGAAACTAAAGCCCCATTAGGCTGTTACAATAAACATAAAGACTTAACTCCATAGGTACTCTGCCTAGTTAATGCATAGGATTGTTCAAAATGCAGTAATAAAAATGCATATTTTTAAAGTTTTAGTTTCTTTCAGAAAAGATATTGACTTTGAGGGAGTATGAAAAAAGAGAGAAAAAAGAAAAAGAAAGAAAGAAGGAAGGAAGGAAGACAGGAAGGAAGGAAGGAGGGAAGAAAGGAAGGAGGGAGGGAAGGAAGGAAGGAGGAAGGAAGGAAGGAAGGAGGAAGGAAAGAAGAGAGGGAGGAAGGAAGAGAGGAGGAAGGAAGAGAGGAAGGAAGGAAGGAAGGAAAGAAGAGAGGGAGGAAGGAAGAGAGGAAGAGAGGGAGGAAGGAAGGAAGGAAAGAAGGAGGGGAGGGAAGGAAGGAGGGAGGGAAGGAGGGAGGGAGGAAAGGAAAGAAGGAAGAAGCAAATTTCAATTCTAAAAACCTAGTGAAAATATTCATCGACTTCTTGGAAATGTGGCTCCCAGGCCAACTTTTAATGTTAGCCCTCAATACATAGGATTGGCTATGAGGGCCTTAAATTTAGGCCTTGTGGGCAGTTCCTAAATTAGAAACTTTATTCTATTAGAATATTTTTGTGTTGAATACATATTTAATTAGCTCTCTCCTTAAAAGCTTTTTGATGGATTGACGGCAGGGAGCCAGCTCCTTTATCTAAGTGGCTTCAGTCCCCATTTTCTTCCAGCTTTGGAGTCATTGCTCTAGTTTTGTAAAAACTCAACCCATGCAGCTGCACTGGAAGTAAGAATTAGATTTGGCCAAAAGTAAGACTTGCCCCTTCTTTCCTTACCTATGTAGTATGAATCCCTCTCTATTTTGGAACACTTTGCTACCTCAGGTTTGTTGGCAGGCATTTGGGGCAATCATTATGGTATAAATAGAGTTTGAGTTCTTATCTAGTGGATCTAAGTGGTACAGTGGGTGGAAGGTTGAGCTAGAGTGAGGCAGACTTGAGTTCAAGTCCAGTCTCAGACATTTACCAGCTGTATTGCCCTGGACTTGACCTCTTACTTCTGTCTGCCTCAGTTTCCTCAATTGTAAAATGGGGATTATGACATCACCTTTCTTTTAGTGTTGTTGTGAAAAGAAAATTAAATATTTGCAATGTGCTTGGGACATACTAGGTACTTAATAAACATTGTTTTCTTCCTTCCTACCAACAGAATGGACAGGAACCATAAATAATAAAGCATTTAATTAATTAATTAATTTAATTAAGACAAATAATAAGGTAGATAACTGGGACGGGGGAATCAGTAAAATCATTCAGAGCTCACAATGCCAAAATAGGGACAATCTCTCATGGATGTCTCCATGGACAACTCTTACTCCAGTGTGAGGAAGGATTTCATTTTGTCTAGAATACCTTTATCAAATTTCTTGAGTAGAAATTAGAGAATATTACATTAAAGCATATATCTAGAGAATTTACTTTTATTTTAAAGAAGATATTTATTAACTATTTAATTATGACCACATGATTTTTACTCATCAAACAAAAGAAACAAAAATTTATTTTTTAAATGAGCAAACCTAATTTTAAAATGAAAACTGCAAAGGATTCCTTTTAGTAAAATTCTTTCTTTTCCCATAAAATTTGGCATCTTTCCAACTATAGTCTAATCTCTTATCCCTGGGTGAATCCTTTTAAAATTAAAAAATCTTGCCTTCCTTTTCTGGATCATTTAGAGCACCAAATCTAAATATTTTAGACTAAGTTACAAAAAAATAATATGTCCAGAGAAACCAGAGGAGAAGAAATATCCTGATGATGCGGCTTTATTTTTTTGTTTGTTTATTTGTTTTGTGATTAGGATGCATTTGATTGGAGTCACTAGGAAGGAATGAAGTTCAGGATTGAGGAAGACAGAAAGCCATTTTATCCCCTCAGGAAATGTTCTCCAACAAGCACAAATGCCTCCAAAACAGGCGAGGCAGTGTCTTGGAGAGAGTCTGGAGGAACCTGAAGATGTAGCCCCATCTTTCTAGGGATTATTTCTCTGAATGATGGCTATGGAGCCTGGTCTCTAAGTAAGACAAATAATTCAGGGGCTCATAGGTTTACCAGTCAGGGGTCCTCAAACTATGACCCGCGGGCCAGATGCCCAGCTGAGAACGTTTATCCCCCTCACCCAGGGCTATGAAGTTTCTTTATTTAAAGGCCCACAAAACAAAGTTTTTGTTTTGACTATAGTCCGGCCCTCCAACAGTCTGAGGGACAGTGAACTGGCCCCCTATTTAAAAAGTTTCAGGACCCCTGATTGGTGATGGCTGATCTGCAGGTGATATTGAATTAACACATAAATAACTTTTGAACTGCTTTTCTCCCTCCTTCCCAAGCTAACAACTAGACCTTACAAATTGCCTTGAAATATCAATACTCAAAGAAGCATTTAGTAATGCTGGAGAATGTGGGGAGGGAAAAGAAGAAAGAAATAGCTTTATTCCTATTGTCACTATAAAAAAAAATGAACTCCCATTTGTTTGATAATCTCATTTTGGGTTGCCAAATGAAAAGCACCGAGATTTTATACTCCTTTTTCTTTTTGGTTTAACTATTGATAGAAAGCAAGCCTATAACAAGATGACAGATATGGAAATATGTTTAAAAGAACCACCTATATTTAACCTATATCATATTGCTTGCTGTCTTGAGGAGGGGGGAGGTAAAGGAGGGAGGGAAAAAAGTTTGAAACACTAAGTTTTGCTAAAATGAATGTTGAAAACTATCTTTAAATGTATTTTGAAAAATAAAATATTATTTAAAAAAAGAAAAAAAAGCAGGAAGCGAGCCTGTAAGTATTCTTTTTTTCTAGAAAGATATGGTGATAGTTCTTCCAAGGAAGGGCAGGAGAGTCAGCTCCAGACAGGCCTTTCTAGAATGTTTAATGCCTTTTTTTCTCATTAAAAATCTTGAAGATTATCCAGTTTAATTTCTATCTACTTTTACAGATAAGGAAATGGAGGCCCAGAGAGGTTAAAAGTTAGTCTACAGACATAGGCTTAGTTTGTGTGTATGTGTCTGTGTGTGTGTGTGTGTGTGTGTGTGTGTGTGTATGTGTAAAAATAAAATATTAGGTAGCCCTCTACTATCTCAAAACATGTTCCCATATGTCAACTATTTTAATCTCCTCAACAATCCTATGAAGGGCCGAATTCATTCATTCAGCAAATTATGAACACTTATGAAGCCCTTATTCTGTAAAAGACAATGTGCTAGCTATGAGATAGGCAGGGCAGGTATTATTATATGGCTTTTACACATGAGGAAGCTGGGGCTCAATGAGCCTTTCACCCTTGGGGAAGCTGCTGAGAGAACTCATTTTCTGTTTCCTGTCAAGTGTTCTTTCCACTGCAATATGGGAGTAAGGGGAAAGGAATTTTTTTTTTACCCCATTTCCTAGCTATTGAAAAAAAATGCCAAGTGGGCCTGTTTTAATATTAGTTAACTAGTTGTTTGCTTTTACAGCTAAATGACATTGCAGCTAAATGTTTTATAATATATATATATATATATATTTAAATCCATATATTTTTATATAGAGATTAAAATTGTAAATGTTCAGTGAACCAAAGATGCTCAGTTCAAATCACTCTCAGATACTTACTGGTCTCTAAAAAGTCAGAGGAAAAGTGAAAGTCAAAATGATTCTAGGGATCTCAGGTTTAAACACTGTCAATCTTCCTGGACTTGTGGGGGAGACACTATTGTGTTACTATGGAGGCGCTTGGAGATGGGAAGCAATTACATCCCCAGGTCATCAGGTTTATCCTTCCATAATATCATAGGGCCCATCATTGGAACATTTTCAATCAATCAACTTAATTGGCTAAGTTTCACTGAGAGAAAACATTGGTGTTGGTTTACCACAATGTCTGTGCTTATAACATACTACTTACATACTTAGAGTTCTTATGGCCAAGGCAGATTATAAATGTCTCCTTCACTCAGCTGAATCTATTATTTATAGAGTGCATCAATGCATTAGTTACAGGTGGGTGGGGCCTGCTTATAGGTGGGGGGTTTGGGCTGCAGCTTCAATTAGCTATAAAAGCAAACATAAATAGCTGCTAACTTCAAAGAGAATTATATTGAAGCTCAAGGTCTCTTACCCCAAGGACCCCCCACTCATAGTCGAGGAACTTTTTGAAGTTGCTGGTCAATAGCATGCTCTATACTGCTGGGCCCAAATGGTAAAATGACAACAGAAGTTCTGAGTCAGTGATCACCTCTAAGGCTTTAGTTTTTGCATCTGTAAAATGAGGGAATTGGGCTGGATCACCCCCAAGGAACATTCTAGCTCTGTATGAATGATCCTGTCAATATTGGAGTTATTAGGAGGGTTTCTACTCTCTCTTTTTACTCCTTCCCACTGTCATCCCTGGCACTCAATAAGTACTTGTTGTGATGAAATATTGCACATAATGCAGTATTTGGAAGGTCTTTGAACTTTATCCCAACAAGTTTAAATACTGAAGAAATTTTGCTACCAGGTCATTTAATCCAAAAATTAAATCAGGGGTCTGATGGTACTACCCGTTAGTTCAGGTTGAATAGCTCACAAAAGGAGAATTGCTTAGATTTAACATAGCAAGGATATGTAACCGAGGTGCTGTAGATGAGTTTCTTTCCTTCTTGGCTTCCTCAATCTCCTCCACTTCCCAAATAAAGAAATGCATCTGGTCAGGATGTGATGATTTGGGTGGGTCCAAAATTGGTGGGCTCAGACTTCACATGGGCTGGATTTTTTATGCCTGTAGGTGACCAAGAAATCATATCAATATATCCAGAGGCAACCTCAGCAACAGCTTTGTCACTTTTTAGGGAAAAATAATCCATGTTGGAGGGAGTAAGAGGAGTGTGAAAGAGAATGGGGCACCTAACCCATATTGTGGGAGTTGGAAGGGTAAATATTGGTCTTACCACATGGTCTTAGGACTTGACCCAATGGAGCGTTTTAAAGAAGATTCCTGCATATCCTTATCATGGACCATATCTAAATGTTGAAAAATTCCTTTTCTAGATGAATACTCTATTTCATGCAAAAATGTGTCTGAGTGTTTCTCCCTCCTTAAAAATATTTTTTCTTAACTGAGAAATAAAAGTATTTTCAATGAACTCCTTCCTCCTAATCTAGATCTCAAGACACTTTGATGTCATTTCCTATTCTATTTTCCTTTAGTGTCCATTGGAAAGGTGGCCCTTTTCCTCACCAAAAGTCTTTGCTACTTTTCCCTTGATCTCACCTGCTTCTATCTCTTCTGGCAGGTCTTCCTCTCTTATCCTACATTTCTCCTTTCTTTCATAGCCAAATTCTTATCCTATACATATATACTTATATTATTCTTGCTTGCCTTCAATTCTTCTTCAAAGTCTTGTAATATGATTCCCAGCTTCATCTTTATCTAATAGTGGACTATACCCAGTTCCTAGTTATCTCCCAAATGCCAACTCTACTGGCCTTTTCTCAAGCCTTTCTGGCCTCTCTATATTATTTGGCAATATTGATCAATTTCTCCTCCTGGATACTCTCTCCTCTCTGTTGTTATAACTTTCTTTTCTCTTGGTTCACTTACCTGTCTCATCAGGTAAGGATAATGGATCAGAATAGATTAGATTCACAAGACTCAGTAATAAATAATTGCTATAATTTAGTGCTCAATAAGACCAATGACTCCAGCCTCTGGGAGAAGAACTCACTATTTGACAAAAACAGCTGGGGAAACTAGAAAAATATGGCAGAGATTAGATATAGACCAACATCTTATACCACATATAGAAAAAAGTCAAAATACATATGTAATATAAACATATGCAAAGTAGGAGCATAAGGATTAATTTACTTGTCAAATCTATGGAGAAGGGGAAGAATTTATGACAATAGAAATAGAGAGAATTATGAAATCTAAAATAGACAATTTTTATTGTTAAAAGGTTTTTCACAAACAAGATTAGAAGGAAAACAGAAAGCTTAGAAAGTCTTTACATCAAGTGTCTGATAAAGGCCTCACTTCTCAAATATATTGAGAAATGAGTCAGATTTACAAAATTATGAACCACTCATCAATTGATAGGCAAAAGGATATAAAGCCATAGTTTTCAGTTGAAGAAATCAAAGCTATCTGTAGTCGTGTGAAGAAAAGCTCTGACTATTGATTAGAGAAATGAAAATTAAAATGGGCCTGAGAAACTATCTCATAGCTATCAGATTGAGTAATATGACAGGAAAAGAAAATAACAAATGTTGGAGAGGATGTGGGAAAATTGGAATACTAATTCATTGTTGGTAAAGTTGTGAACTGCTCCAACCATTCTGGAGAGAAATCTGGAACTATGTTCAAAGAACAACAAAATTGTGCATATTCTTGGATCCCTCAATACCCCCATTATATCCCAAAGAGATCATAAAAAGAGGAAAGGCCCTACATAGATAATATTTATAGCAACTGTTTCTGTGGTGGTAAAGAATTACAAGTTAAGGAAATGCCCATCAATTGGCTGAACAAGCTGTGGTATATGAATGTAATAGAATATGTTATTTTATTATATAAGTGTATATAAGCTCCTTAGAAAGAAGCCTGAATGCAGATCGAAGCATACTATTTTCATTTTCTTTATTTTTTCATTTTGTTCCCTCTTGGTCTATTTCTTCTTTCCCAGTATAGATTTCATAATATGAAAATATGTTTTACATGATTGCACACATGTAACCTATATCAGATTGCTTACCATTTTAGGAAGATGGGAGGGAAAGGAAGGAGAGATAGAGAAAAATTTGGAACTCAAAATTTTGTAAAAATGGATGTTAAAATTGTCTTTTCTATATAATTGGAAAAAGTAAAATACTATTTTAAAAAATGTTACACTTTTCTCTTGGAATGTCCAGTACATAATATTATGCCTAGAATATAGTAGATTCTTAATGAAAGGTTATGTATTAATTGATTGATTTAGACAGAACAAAATTCTTAGCATCAGCTACTATTCCTTTTGTCATAGAATCAAAGAGCCATATGAATAGTTATTCAATCATAGAATTTTTGAATTATAAAGGAAATTATTCAAGCCACACTCCAAGAAAGAACCCTCATTTCATCTAAACTGTAAGCAATTATTCAATTTCTATCTGAATTCTGACAATGAGAGTAACTCCTTCCTTCCAGACTCAGTCCATTTCATTTTCAGGTAGCTCTAGTTTTGGGAAACTATTTCTTTTTCTTTTTAATTTTATTAAAGCTTTTTATTTACAAATCATATGCATGGGTAATTTTTCAACATTGACCCTTGCAAAACTTTCTGTTTCAAATTTTGCCCTCCTTCCCCCCCATCCCTCCCCTAGATGGCAGGTAGTCCAATACATGTTAATATGTTAAAGTACATGTTAAATACAATACACATATACATATTTATATTATCTTGCTGCAAAAGAAAAATTGGATCAAGAAAGAAAAAAAAACCTGAGAAAGAAAATAAAATACAAGCAAACATCAATAGAAAGAGTAAAAATGCTATGTTGTGTTCTACATTCAGCTCCCACTGTCCTCTCTTTGGGTGTAGATGGCTCTCTTTATCACTGAATAATTGGAACTGGTTTGAATAGTCTCATTATTGAAGAGAGCCACGTCCATCAGAATTGATGATCGTATAATTTTGTTGTTGCCATGTATAATGATCTCCTGGTTCTGCTCATTTCACTCAGCATCAGTTCATGTAGGTCTCTCCAGGCCTCCTCTGAAATTATCCTGCTGGTCATTTCTTATAGAACATAACATTAACATACCATAATTTATTCAGCCATTTTCCAATTGATGGGCAGTTTCTAGTTTCTGGCCACTATGAAAAGGGCTGCCACAAACATTTTGGCACATACAGGTCCCTTTCCCTTCTTCAAGATCTCTTTGGGATATAAGCCCAATAGAAACACCGCTGGATCAAAGGGTATGCACAGTTTGATAACTTTTTGAGCATAGTTCCAAATTGCTCTCCAGAATGGCTGGATGTATTCACAATTCCACCAACAATGTATCAGTGTCCCTGTTTTCCCGCATCCCCTCCAACATTCATCATTATTTTATCTTGTCATCTTAGCCAATCTGACAGGTGTATAGTGGTATCTCACAGTTGTCTTAATTTGCATTTCTTTGATCAGTAGGGATTTGGAACACTCTTTCATGTGAGTGGTAATAGTTTCAATTTCATCATCTGAAAATTGTTCATATTCTTTGAACATTTATCAATTGGAAAATGGCTTGAATTCTTATAAATTTGAGTCAATTCTCTATATATTTTAGAAATGAGGCCTTTATCAGATCCTTTGAATGTCTGCATTAGTTTTGTTTACACAAAAACTTTTTAAACTTAATATGATCAAAATTATCTATTTTGTGATCAATAATGATCTCTAGTTCTTCTTTGGTCACAAATTACTTCCTCCTCTACAGGTCTGAGAGGTAAACTATCCTATGTTCTTCAAATAAACTAATCCTATGTTCTAAATTTCTAATTTATAATATCATTCTTTATGTCTAGATCATGAACCCATTTTGATGTTATCTTGGTATACAGTGTTAGGTGTGGGTCAGCCTAGTTTCTGCCATACTAGTTTCCAATTTTCCCAGCAGTTTTTGTCAAATAGTGAGTTCTTATCCCAAAAGCTGAGGTCTTTGGATTTGTCAAACACTAGATTGCTATAGTCATTGACCATTTTGTCCTGCAAATCTAAGTTATTTCACTGATCAACTAGTCTATTTCTTAGCCAGTACCAAAAGGTTTTGATGACCACAGCTTTATAATGTAGTTTTAGATCAGGTACAGCTAGGCCACCTTCATTTGCTTTTTTTTTTTTTTTTTCATTAATTCCCTTGAACTTCTTGACTTTTTGTTCTTCAAGATGATTTTTGTTGTTATTTTTTCCAGGTTAGTAAAATCATTTCTTGGGAGTTTGATTGGTATAGCACTAAATAAATAGATTAGTTTAGGGAGTATTGTCATCTTTATTATATTTGCTTGACCTATCCAAGAGCACTTAATATTTTTCCATTTGTTTAGATCTGACTTTATTTTGTAGTTTTGCTCATATAGTTCCCGACTTTCCCTTGGCAAATAGATTCCCAAATATTTTATTCTATCGACAATTATGGGAAATTTTTTCTTTATATCAAGACAAAATTTTGCTCTTTTCATTAACACTCATTTCTTCTGGTATGCTCTGGGGCCAACTTAAACAACTCAAATCCCCTTCTCACATGATAGTTTTTCAAATACTTGAAATCAGCTACCCTGCTCCATGCCTAAGCACTCCCAAGTTTCTTCAAGCATTTCTCATAATTCATGGATCTAAATCCCTTCACAATCATGTTGTTCTTTGCTATACACTACAGCTAGTCAATACCTTCCTAAATTGTAATGCTTGGTACTGAATATGATATTCAAGATAGTCAAGGTTTAACTGGGACAGAATGCAGAAGAATCATCACCTACTTATATCAGGAGGTCTGCCTTACAAGGCAGCCCCCAATTATGTTAGTTTTGGGGGCTGCCATATCATATTGTTGACTTGTACTGAACTTACAACCCATGTGTTAACAGATGGCATAAAACTAAGTGATTTGATTCTATTTTGTTTTCATCTTCTTTATCAAAGAGAATAATTGAAAAGGATAGAATATGCCTAGTTATTAGAGAATTGATTTCCCAGGATAGATGAGGATGTGTTAAGAGTGTGCTGCTTCTGTTTTAAATGAGTTCAAGTCCCCTGGTCCAGCTGTATTTCAATCCAAATCATTGAATGAACTTAAAAGGTGCTTCCTGAATCACAGTCAATCAACTATGGGGAACTAAGAATTATGGGGAAATTGGAGCTGACAAATGCTCCAGTTTTCAAAAATGGTAAAAAAAAAAAAGGGGGGGGGGAATGCTCTGAACTCATAGACATTTTATGATGTAGCCAGAGTATTGATTTATTTTGCTTAGCTGTATCTTTTATCTTACAAGGGAAGGTTTGAGGAAGAGTTATAGAGATAGTAATGTTAAAGAAAGAATAAAAGAAAAGAAGGTATATAAAGCATTTTAAGATTATGTAGATGAGAGCAGAAATTCAGATAGGTTTGATGAACATCTAAGTTATTATCACATTAAGTTTAATAAATTTAAAAATAAAACAAACTATTGAGTAAAAGTTCACAATTTCATATGTCTTTGCATAATAAAATATTTGTGTTTGTGGATGAATTTAAGGAAAAAAGTATTTATGAAGCTGTCTCTCTCTATATATATGTATATGCAAAACTACCATTCTCCTCTCTCTCTCTCTCTCTCTCTCTCTCTCTCTCTGTATACATATACATATGTATATATAGTAGAATGGTGGTTTTGTTTATGAAAGTTATAAGGATGGTGAATAGAATAACAGAACAGGCTTTTTCCATAGTGAAATGATAGCATTGAAAAGTGACTGTGGAAAGCAAAGCGAGCATATGAGGATAAGGGAGGGGTAATAACAAGGTTAAAGATGGAGATGAGGAGCCTACAAAGGCCCAAGGATTTCAAAACCGAACATTTTGGTTCCTCTGAGCTTGAGTTCCAGAGAGCAGGTTCTAGAAGGGCGAAGTAAGAGTTGCAAGTGGTTTCCCTTGATAGCTAAAGTATTTTATTTTATACATTTAAAAACACCATTCTGAGAATTTAGGATTTAGGATTTACCAGATTGTCCAAGGGGACTATGACATATACAAAACAGGTAAAGAAACCCTTTTCTACCTAGAGTCTTCAGGTCTGTGAGCTCTACATTTGTACCCTGTGTAAAATTTTACACTGATTTCTTAAAGAAAAGATTTTTGAGGACTTAGCAGATCCTCAGTTTTCAAAACAATGACTACTAGGACCAGCATGGCTTCACTAGAAAAAGAACAAATTAATATCATTTCCTTTTTTTCCGGTGGAGTTGATTGACCATGGAAGTGCCAAAGGCCTGGTTCAGCTAAAAAAAATTTGATGACATTTCCTCTAATATCCTTATAGATAAGAAAGCTAAATGTAAATAAAAGTAATGTTAAGTTTATCTGTAACTATTTGAATGAGTGCACCTAAAAAGCCTTGATTAATGTGTATGTGTATGTGTATGTGTATGTGTGTGAGAGAGAGAGAGAGAGAAATAGAGAGAGAGAGAGACAGAGAAAGAGAAAGAGAGGGGGGGAGACAGAGAAACAGAGACATACAGAAAGAGAAACAGAAACAGAGAGACAAAGAGAAAGAGACAGGGGGAAGGAGGGAAGGAGGAAAGGAGCAAGAGAGGGAGAAAGGGAAGAAAAGATAGAAGAAAAGAAGAAGAGAGGGAGGAAACGAGGAAGGGAAGGAAGGAGTGAGGAAGAAAGAAAAAGAAAGAGGGAAGAAGAAAGGGAAAGAGAGAGAGAGCGAAAGAGAGAGACAGAGAGAGAGAGAGAGAGAGAGAGAGAGAGAGAGAGAGAGAGAGAGAGAGAAAGAGAGAGCGCACTTTGTCCTCAGTTCTAATATGGCAGCATTTTATGAATGACTTGCAGAAAAGCATAGATAGGAAACTTAATGAATTTGTACATAATACTAATCTAAGAGAAAAAGCCAACATCTTAGATGGTCAGATTAAGAACCTGATAACTCTCTGCAGGCAGGAAAAATGGTCCAATCCAACAGCATGATATTTTATAGGAAGAAATATAAAATAATGAACTTAGGTTAAAAACTAGCAGCTTCATGAGCACTCAAGGGAGGAAGATAATTGTGAGACAATAGATCATGAGGAAAAAAACTGATGGCTTTTAGATAACTGCAACCTTAATAAAAGCCAACAATGTGATATGACTGCCAACAATGGGAATGAAATCTTGGGTGCTGCAGCTGTAATGTAAATAGAGCATTTATAACAAGGGAAGTGATAGCCTTATCAGACCACATCTGGACTCCTTCCTTTCATTCTGTGCATTATACTTGAAGAAGGACATTTATAAGAAGAGCAGGGTGATAGGGATAGAAGTGGGTTTGTGTCATAGGAGAAGAAGCTGGAAGTTCAGGGGATGTTTAGTCTAGAGAAGAAGAGAAGGCAGAAGGCAGAGGGGGGCATATATCTTTAACTCTCTGAAGAAATGTCATATGAACTAAATTGAGGAACAGACTGTAAACTAAGGGAAGAAACAGAATCGAGAGAGTAAAAGTTGGTGAAAGAGAGTTTTGTTAAATATATAGAAAACATTTCCAAATTCAATTAAACAAGTATCTATTATTCCTAATATTTAGAATGGTTAAAAAATCGAATGGCTTGTGATGTAAAATAATGAATTGCTCAAGAGTTTGAATAGCCAAGAAAATGCCATGTTTCCCCAAACTCTGTATGTGGGAATCACTTCCAGTAATGTTCTCTTCTTTGTAGATGATTCAGTTCTATTGCCTTAGGTTGGGGTAGAACATCTCTGAGCCTGGGCAATTAGTGTCATACATTGAGGAGAGATGGAGGGGAGATAGTGGGGATGTAAGAGCAAGGAAGAGACACTTTCCATCTTCCATTTCAAATGATTCAAGAGAAGGAATATAACTTACAAATGTATTTTTGCATTAGAATTATAAAATCTGCACCCCCCCCCAATCCAATGATTTCTCATTAACCTAGAATAAGCATTTGAGAGGTGGGCCAGTCCATGAGTCTAAGGAGACCCAGTCATCCAGCTGTGTCTAGAAGGGAATAAAGACTGTGGTTAGAAAGGGTGGAGAGGAAATAAATCCTGCCTGTGGGAACATATCTCTCATTGTACAAGCCCATGAGAGAAGCGGCTTGAAAACCATGTGGTCATTTCCATAGAAACATTTCCATTTCTAAAGCAATACTTCTCCCCCACCAATAACTCCCCAAACCAGAATATATTATTTCTTCCTGGTACTAAAGGTAATAAACTTTTTAAATGTTCAATATTAAAAACAGAAAAATCAAAGAAAGAAAGTAATTATACTTCTAACAGTTTTTAGAATAAATGCTCATGAGAAATATTTTTCCCACCAATATTTCACCCCCCCCTTCCCCTGCTTTTGTTCATAAGCTAAAGAGTTCCACATGGATAGGAGAGATGAAGTTCCCCTTGGGGAGGAGGATCAAAGAGACTGGGGCTCACATTTCTGCCTGTTTTCCTTGCAGCCCCAGAGGCAGACTTCCGGAACACTTGAAGTGCTTTCCAAAGGACTGGGTTTAAAACAACTGAATGCTGAATAAATGATGCAGAAGAGAATGTGTGTGTTTAATAATGCCCCAATTGGTTATTTCAGAAACAGGTCTGATGTCTGGCTAGGGAGATGGAAATGTTATGGCCCACATTACAGCAACCTGTCCGAGTCTGAAGAATCACTTAGTTTTGAAACCACACACTTTGGAAAAGGTCTGTTAGCAATGTAAACATCAAGGTGCCTCTGACTTGAACTCAGTCCAAGGTAGAAAGCCATAAATTCATTATGAGGTACTTCTGAGACTCCCATAGTATAAAAAAATCAATTGTGTAAAAGGTAATAGTGTAGTCGATAGAATATTGGAAGTGGATGAAATGAATGGAAGAGCTAGAATTAAATCCCAACTCCAACACCTACTAGTTGTGGGACCATGAGGCTCTCAGCGCCTCAGTTTCCTCATCTCTGAAACGAGCCCATCCTAATGAAATAAACAGACTTTGTGACCTCCAAGGTTGTTTCTGAGTCTAAATCCGTAATCGTATGAATGTCATTTATGTATCTAGAATACTGAGGAAATGGTAATACCTAAAGTAAATGGGGATGTTATAAAATTCAACTTTAGAGGAAAGTGATGAGCATGTTAAATTGTATGATATCCAAGTGATGATCAAGACCAGTTTACTTAAGTACAGGGAAGTTCATCATTAGCCAATTGGTTGCAAAGTTATGAATTTTGGGGCTATAGAGATCCTGTATTCAAATCTCACCTCTGATATTTACTACCCATGGGACTTTGAATAAGTCACTTCCAAGTTTACTTATGTGTAAAATGAGGTAATTAGACCAAATGGTATCAGGGTTACCCACTAGCTTGATCTGTAATCCTTTGAGTTAATAATTGCCGTGTAGATGCAGTTCCTTCCAAAGTGTAATAATATTCATCAAAAAAATTCTGCTATGCATTCTGTCCTTAGAATATCATCTTTTCAGATAATGTATGAGTCCTTCCCATATGTTTTCCAGCAAATGTATTAGGAATATAACACATGGCATTGTTGATAGATTGGGAATGACATTTCAAAAGGGAAGGGAATCTGGACTACTCAAAAAATTTGAGGCAGGCATAATAACAAGGAAACAGCAAGAAGACTGACAGAGTAGTCTCTAATATTAGACTTAGGGGACTAAATCTGGTTAGATAATATACATAGGTTGATATGAATGCACTAATCAATGCTTTTTTAGATATAACCTATTATATATCTATATAGAAGTCTATTTATGATAGGCATTTAGACCAATTCATTATTTCCCTGTGACCTAAATTAGGACTACCATGAATTTTGGGGATTTATCCAATCTTTCATTATCTTATAATTCTAGAACTGCTACATTCAATTAAATTTCCATGGCAACAATGGAAATCTTATCATGTGGCTAGGGTCTAGTGAAGAGTCTCAGCAGAGGGCAAAACCAGAGTAAGGGTAACAGTCAGGCTTCAAACCTGTCAGTGAATAGGATAGTTTCCACCTCAACTGTGTGAAAACTTCCCCTGGCAGAATGGGTGAATGAGAATAATTTTTTCTAAGCCATGAAGGCAGCTAAAGCAGACATTGCTTAGAAGCAGGACCACTGCAGGGGTCCTCAAACTTTTTAAATAGGGGGCCAGTTCACTGTCCCTCAGACTGTTGGAGGGCCGGACTATAGTCAAAACAAAAACTTTGTTTTGTGGGCCTTTAAATAAAGAAACTTCATAGCCCTGGGTGAGGGGGATAAACGTCTTCAGCTGCTGCATCTGGCCTGTGGGCCGAAGTTTGAGGACCCCTGACTTAGAGTGTGGGCAGACACTAAAGATACCAAGATCATTTACTGCATCCTGGGCTATCACCATTCGTGCTTATTTTTGTCTTGCCACAAGACTTTGAAGATTCGGGAAGAGAGAATGAAGTTGATGATTTTGTGCAATCGTACCTTATTCCTGTGCAAGTCAAGATATCACCCTGTGATATCTTAGAAAACAAAAAACAAACAACAACAGAAACAAGTAAAGAGGATGAAGTGTAAGAAATTCTGTGTTGTCCCTCTCCAGTTAGTGCTATTTATTTCGCAGATTAGAGATGGGGTATGATCCAAAGGACTACTGATGGAAAGTGGTTGATATTTATATTTATCCTTCCTTGGTTAAAAGTATAAATATGCCTCTGAGTGTGCTGATTGTCCCCAGCCATAGCCTAAGCAATTGCCTTCTCATTGACATTGAACCGCTCAGGATCTGCCAGAAGTAGGGGCACTTTCCCATTCTCTGGGGACTCTTCAGCTTCTACACCTGCATTCTGCTTCTGCTTCCTCCTTCTACATCCCACTTTTTTCTCCTCATCTTCCTCCTTCTACATCCCACTTTTTTCTCATCTAGTATGACCATGAAAGGCCCTGTAACAGGAAGCAGAAGCAGTAGGACCAGTAATTTGGGGCTTCTCTGTGAATCTCTTTTAGGTTTACCTCTCCTCTCTGGGGACATTTCTGCTTGGCAGATCCCAGGTATTGTTGGTCAAGTGAGCTATTTACACTTCTTCCTTATTACTCCTCTATATCATATTAGCTACTTCCCCTACTCCAGCTTCTACAGCTGGATCAAGTTTCTGCTAAACATTTTTTCCCCCATTTTACTCCGTAGTTCATTTTTTTTTTTAAATAACCCACCCTAGAGTCCTTGGTTCTGGGCTTCTGGGCTAGGGAAGTAGAAGAGTTAAACTCAAAATTTTTTAAAGCATGGATTCGTAGTCACCATTGCTAGCTCTTCATGGAAAATGCAAGGATAGGGGAGTAGGGTACAATTAGTATGATTTTTGTTTTTTTTAGTTAAGAAGAGATAGATGATAAAGTTATTCTCTAATTAGGGAAAGGGAAAGACTTTGTTTAAGAAGAATCCTTTGTGTGGTATATGAATGTAATGAAATACTATTATATTATTGGAAATGACAAGTAGTAGACATAACATAAACTGATGCAAAGTGAAGTAAACAGAAACAGGAGGACATTGTACACAGTAACAGAAGTATTCTATGATGATCAAGTATGATCTTAGTTCTTCTCAGTAATAGAGTGATCCAAGACAATTCCAAAAGAATCATGATGAAAAATTCTGTTCACATACAGAGAAAGAAGTGATGGAATCTGAAGAGGTAAATTATGAATGCAAATGTATACTATTTTCACATTTTTTCCTGTTTTTTTTCTTTTGGTCTGTTTTTTTTTCTTATACTATGATCAATATGGAATTATGTCTTCAAGGATTGCATATATAACGCCTTTATCAAATTGTTTACCATAATATGGGGGAGGGAAAGGAAAGAGAGAGAAAAATGGGAACTTAAATTTTTATAAAAAAACAAATGTTAAAAAATATCTTTACATGTAATTGGAAAAAAATAAAATGTGATTAAAAAGAACCCTTGGCAAAGTTTGTTTTTTTTTTTTTTTTTTTAAAGAAATTTGGTTGTTTAGTTTAAAAATATTTTAAGTTAAATTTTAATTTCTTTAACTTATTTTATGAATAAAAATTATGTCCTTTATGATTGAGTATTCAATAAAAGTTTGCTTTTAAAAATAAATTCACCTGGGTGCACAATCTACTCAAATGTACTAAGCAATCTGTTATTATTAGTTCTCATTAAAGATAACAGAGTCCCTGATCATCTTCCCTAGGCATGGAGGGATGTCTGTCTGAGTAGGGAGATAAAGTTAGGAAACAGGAAGGTGAGACAAAGAGTAATGTTACTGACGATCTGACAGGAAGAGGATGGCATTTAAATGGGATATATATTAGAGGGGAAAAGAGGGGCAATTATTATTGCTGATGAGTGTCAGACCGACCCCAAGCTGGGCAGAACTGCCTTAGTCTAGAAAAATGGACCCAAGTAAGCCACTGGCATTTGAAGGACAAATAACTAGGTTGCTATCCTGAGCATTCTTCCTCTACATTCCTTTTATTCTGCAGTTCATTGAAGCAAAGGAAGCTGACTAAAAGAGCAAATGTGATGTATTTATGTCTCCCTCCTTTCTTTTTGTGTGCTGTGCTAGCCTATACATAACAGGGCTGAAGTATGACTAATTATGGTAATTAAGGATTAATTAAGTAATTAATTGAACTGTGATTAATCTGTGGTAATTCAGATATGGCATAAGTTATGTATTTGCTTAAGTAATTATTCTAAAATTCCTCTATTCCAATTAGGAAAGTATATTTGAGAACTCTAGGTGTAACAAAGCAGAGAAAGAAAAGTTGGTTCCCAAAATTAGAGCTTTGTGATAATGGCTAGAAAAATCTTTGTTGGTTTCAGTCTACATTCACAATAGGATAAAATATTGAGTAACCTTTGGCCAGACATTATGATTTCCAAATAAACTATAGCAAGAAGGAAGATTTTTACTGAGAACAAAGGTATAATGTTCCCACTGGCTCTGTCTTGGAGCAGGGTAAGGGACAGGATCTGCCATGAGTTACAAATATAAATTTCGACGACATTGACTATTAAGCCTCCTGAACCAAGAATCAAGTACAAAGAAATAGGATAAGTAAAAGTGAATGTGAGTAGTATCATGTTTTAAGAAGGTAAAGTGTTTATGAAGAAATCTAAGAATTAGAGAAAGAATTCTGGAAGGTAGAGAGAATTTGGATGAAGATGGAGAGACAAAAAATGGAGGAGCAAAGAAAAATGGTCTTGTCATCTTCCTCTACTAGAGACATCTACTGGGACAGAAAAAAAAATCATGATGATTTCATCAAGTAGATTGGAATCCTGGAACAGGGATATTCTATAGTGTTGATGAGGGATTTAAATTATCTTGTCATCTGTTGAAGCTCTCAATCAAAAGTAGAATAGCTAACAATTTCTTGACTTGCCTTATGGATAATTTAATCCTTCAAAAGATGAAAGAACTAATTTTATCTGGATCTGATTCACATCAATTTAGGGAGTAACTAATACTGGAGTGGGAAAGCACTACTGTAATGATTAAAATGATTTGAGAGACATAATTTATGTAATTTAATAATTTTATTATAAGGCCCAGAATGTTTATTAATAAAAAGATGGTCATTTGGCTGTCTTTCTTAGAACAAAGACCCCTAATAATGATGGCCTCACAATTTATATACCCTTTGAAAAATAGGTATTCCTGAGGGGTGGCAATCAGCTGTGATTGGTTAAATGGATATTAAAATTACAATGAGGATTTTGGGGCACAAAACCTAGGTGACCCAAATGTTGGGCAAAGAAAGATAAATTTCCATATCCTTTGTCTGATAAAAAGGAGAATCAATACTTCCCAGATATGTCTGAGCAAATACAATGAGCAGGAATGCACCCATTAGCCCAAACTTAAAATTTCTTTTACTGTCTGATTACATTTCAGCTTGGGTAAATCTTTAAGAGAAATTTCCCACACTAGTTGGTTTCAGGATGAGGAAGTAGAAAAGGGGAAAAAAAACCTGGTCCTAATACACAATAAATTAATAAATATGAGAGAAATAACTAATTTCTCATACTACTCTTTCTAAAAGTTTATGACAGAGGAGAGGGAAGTTAGGCAGAGTCTGACAAGGACTTTATATTTTAGGAGAGCAATATTTTAGTTTTCAACATTCATTTTTGTAAAACTTTGTGTTCCAAATTTTTCTCCCTTCTCTTATCTTTTCCCTCCTCACAAAAGCAGGCAATCTGATATAGGTTAAATATGTGCAGTTCTTTTAAACATTTCCATATTTGTCATTTTGTGCAAGAAAAATCAGATCAAAAGGGAAAAAAGAACAAGAAAGGAAAAAACCAACTAATCAATAGAAAAAGATGAAACTATTATGCTTTGATCCACATTCAGTCTTCGTAGATTTTTCAATGGATGCAGATGGCATTTTCCATCCCAACTCTATTGAAATTGTCTTGAATCACCACTGCATTGTTGAGAAGAGCCAAGTCCATCAGAATGGATCATCATATGGTCTTGCTGTTACTATGTATAATGTTCTCTTGATTTTACTCACTTCACTCAGCATTAGTTTGTGTAAGTGTCTCCAAATCTTTCTGAAATCAGCCTGCTCATCATTTCTTACAGAAAAATAACATTCAATTACATTCATATACCATAACTTATTCAGCCATTCCACACAAATGGGCATCCACTCAATTTAGGAGAGCAATTTCAAAGGCTTCAGAGGAAGGATGGATAGGAGCTCATGAACTTTACTTATGCAGGGAAAGTCAGTTGAGGGAAGATAAAAATGAAATTCTCTGGCAAAGAATTTATTCTGATGAGAAAGAAAAATAAGGAGTTATTTGAAGAAATCAATCAGGCATTTATCAAATGCCTACTAAGTGCCAGACATTGTGCTAGGTACTGGCAATACAAAACCCAAAATGAAATATTTGGCAATCTTACATTCTACCAGAAAGACAACATATACACCGAGATGCAGTTTTTAGATTGTTGTGCTTATAGAGAAATGTCCCTTTCCCCCAGATTAGATCTTAAAGAGATATACATTGAATATGGAAGCAAAAGAAGGTAAGGACAAAATAAATGTCTAGTATTATCCTGTAAGAATAATGTCAAAAATATAAAAGCTCAGAATAAGTTGAGACTAGTGAGGAAATGCTGAACTTGACAAATGTCTGCTCTGTTTTTCTTAGTTATATCAAAGCTCCAAGAAGGGAGAGCACTGTTGCTTAGGATGGATGGGACAGAGACAGCTAATAACAGGAAAGAGTCTTATTTTGTTTTTCTCTGCCAAGAAGAATGACTGAGATCTGGGAAAAAACAAAACAAAAACAAGACTTGTCTATGTGGGAGTGGTTATCCAAGACAAGTAAGGAGATAGTCAAGAGCTGCTTTGGATATAGTCAAGTAACCTGACCCAGATGAGTCTATCTACCGGTACTGAAAGAACTAGAGCTTATATTATTGAACATCAGTGATATTTGAAATATTCAGGATAACAGAGGGATTCTAGTCCCAGAGATAGAAAAATTGTCCGTTTTTAAGGGAAGAAAGTAAAACTACAACCTGTAAGTTAAGGAGCTTGATTTTGATTCCTAGGAAAATTGTGGAATGTATTATTCAAGAGATGATTAGTGAATATCCAGGCAAGAAGTTTGTGACCACAAAGAACCAGTGTGGCTTTGTTAAGCATGCCAGATGAATCTGAGTTCCTTTTTTGACAGCTGTTTAAATGACTTGAATGAGAGAATTTTTAAATGAGCAATATTTTAGAACAGGGGAAGTCAAGAATCAGGAAGATTCTTCTTCCTGAATTGAAATCCAGTTTCAGACATATATTAGCTGTGTGATTCTGGGCAAGTCACTTAACTCTGTTGATCTCAGTTTTGGCAAATCATTCCAGTATCTCTGCCAAAAAAGGAAAAATCCAAATGGAGTCACAAAGAGTTAGATACATATGGAAAATGACCTCCTAAAAACAACAGGAGAATGCCACTTGTATAGTTTATCTAGATTTTAGCAAAGCATTCCTTCAATAAAGTATTTTTTTGTGGGAAAATGGAGATGTGTAGCTAGTTGAGTGGCCAGACTCAGAACAGTCATTAATAGAATCGTGGCAGTTGCAAGTGGGAGCATATAAATGATACAGTGGATAAAGTCCTAGACCTGAAATCAGGAAGATGAGTTTTCTTGAGTTCAAATATGACTTTAGCTATGTGAGTTTGGATAAGTCACTTAACCTTGTTGCTTCAGTTCCTCATTTGTAAAATGAGCTAGAGAAAGAAATGGCAAACCACTCCAGTATCTTTGCCATGAAAACCCAAACGAGTCCATGAAATGTCTCCATTGACTGAAACAACTCAGCAACAACAAACTTGGAGTGTCATAGTGTTTTGTGTTTGATCCTGTACTATTTAACAATGATCTGGATAAAAACAGATAAACTTACCAAACTTTTAGGTGGCCAAATTTTCAGGTGACACAGAGTTAGATAATTAATACACTAGATGAGAAAATCCAAATCCAAATGAATTTTAACATTAAGCTCATCTAATAAGATGAAATTCGATAGGACAAACGCAAATAGAACCTATATTTAGGTTCATTCACTCACTAATCAGGGCTCAGCCCCAGAGACAAAGTTCAAAAGCTGAGTGAATCAATATTCAATCAATAAACATTAATTTATTAATTAAGTCTCCCAGGATATGATCTCTGGAGGATTTTAATTCCTCCTTTACACAACAACACTTAAAAGGTTTAAAGGTTTAAAAACAAGCTACGTCACCACCAAGGCTTCTTTTTGGTGGCCTAATTATTCTTAATTCTTTCAACCAATGCTAAGATCACATGATTTCAATCTCTCTCATCATGCTAGTGTCTTTGAACACATTCCAGCTTGTCAATGTCTTTCCTAAGATGTTGTTCCCAGAACTGAAGAAAATGCTCCAATTGGAATCTGAGAAGGGTAAAGTGAAGTAGAACCAGCTATTATTTCCCAGATTCTTGGTCAGTGGTATCAAACTAAAATAGAAACAGGAGCCACTAATAAGGGCCCCTGCAGTCTATACATTGACTTAGAAAACCACCTTTTAATATTATCTTTTTTTCTCTTATATGTTTATTTTGTTAAATATTTCCCAATTACATTTTAATCCACTTCTAACTGCATTTGGAATGTCGAGTGCCACATCAAGTGTGGTAGTTACTTGGCTCCTCTGTTCTAGAGTCTTTCTACTAATGTTAACTTAGATTATAAACCTCCACTGATTGGGTATGTAGGGAAAATTGAAGCAAGCAGTCCAAGGTTCAAGGGTGGTACCATTAACAGAATCAGGAAATTCTGATAAATAAATCAGGAAAAAATTGTTTTAGGGAGTAAGGTGAATTCACTTTTAGACTTGTTGAATTTGAAAGAGTAGTGTTATAACTACTTCATTTTCAACTGGAAACGTGGCACCAGAACTCGGATTTTGGAGGCCTCTTCACAAAGGTGAAAATTGAAGCTGCAAGATTAAGAAAATTAGATTTCCAAAGGGGAACAATATACATACATATTTTACATATAGAATGTACAGATCATAACATGAACTTGGTTCCAAAGGAAATGAGGAGATAAAAGGGGAAATTAATATGAAAGATGACAGCTTTGTTCCTCAAAGTGAAGATTTTATATCTTTTTTTTTTCCTGTGATATTTTGGTCAAGTTAGTAATATCATAAGTAGTTTAAATGAGTTTAGGTAAGGAGTAAGGAGTAATGTTTCATATTGTCCATTCAAAGTATTTCATACCCCTTTGTGACATCAAGTAGTAATTTTCCCATGTTCAACTCCTGTTTTCCTGGGACCAGAGATGGGAAAATGTTCCATTTTCATTCTGCCTCCATGAAGTGTTATCACTTCCCCCTGGGGGGATAATTATATTATCATAATGTAAAAGATCAGTATGTATGTTACTCTGGAGTCTCCCCTTTAGGGTGTGGTTTCTGGATTCCTGGAATTTATAATCTTTCTTCCCCTCTGAATTTTTTTCTTCATCTATATTTTATTTATTATTTGTAAATTTAATTTAAAAAAAAATTGTAAAAAATTCATTTTCTTCCCTTTCTATTCTCATTGAAAAAGGAAGAAAAATAAATCACATAAATATATATAGTCAAGCCAGAAAACCCCCAATATATGCATATATATGTATATATACATATACATATACTTATGTATATGTATATATACATATATATACATATATATGTGTGTGTGTGTGTGTGTGTGTGTTTATATGAGTATTGTGTGTGTGTGTTTTCCATTTGCACTTGAGTCAGTCATCTCTATGGGAGGAGGCAGCTAGCATGTTTCAGCATGAGTTTTCTAGAATCTGAGCTAGTTATTGCATTTACCAAGGTTATTAAGTCTCAAAATTGTTTTCCTTTACAATATTCTCCTTATTCCACTCACTTCAGTCTGCATCAGGTCATCACAAATCATTTCAATTTTTTTTGAAATCATTCCTTTTATAATCTCTTACTGCACATTAGTATTCAATCACATTTATAAGCTATGATTTATTTACCCATTCTACCACTGGTAGGTACCTGTTTAGTTTCTAATTCTTTAACCACTATGAAAAGAACTATGGTAAATAATTTTGTATGTATATGTCCTTTTCCTCTTCCTCTAATCTTTTTGGTGTATAAATCCAGTAATGTTATTCCTGGTTTAAAGAGTTTGTAAAGTATAACTTTGCAGTATGATTCTAAAATGCTTTTCAGAAAGTGTGGACCATCTCTTTACCTAAAGAAAAACACATTAACATATCTGTATTTTCACAGCCTCTCTAGTATTTGTCATTTTCACTTTTTTTACACTGTCAATCTGATGGGTGTGAAGTAGAAACTCACAGTTGTTTTAATTTGTATTTCTCTAATTGTTACTGAGTTAGGACATTTTCATATTGCTATTGATAGCTTGGATTTTTTTCCTTTGCAAACTTTTAAACCTTAATCAGTCAGGGAATAGTTCTTATTCTTGTAAATTTAAATGTGATCCCTATATATTTTAGAAGCAAACTCTATATCAGAGAAACATTGCAAAGATGTCCTCTAGCTAAACTAGTTTTCTTCTAATCTTAACTGCATCCATTTGTGCAATTTTTTTTTCATTTTATGTAATCAAAATGTTCTATTTTAATCTTTTTTTTTGTGATCTTCACTCTTCCTCTTTCTATAGATCTGACATCTAATTAGATCATTTCATTTTTTCCTTGTTCCTTTAATTTGTTTATGATGTCACTTTATTTCTTAGTCATGTACCACTTGAGCCTAATCTTCATAAAGGGTGTGAGATGTTAGTCTATAACTACTCTCTGTCAGAGTGCTTTCCAGTTTTCTTAGTAGTTTTTTAAAAATAGTATATTCTTGCACCACTAGCTGGAATCTTGGGATTTATCAATTATTAGGTTACTGTACCCATTGACTTCTGCATATTAGATACCTAACCTGTTTCATTGATTAGCTTTATTATTTCTTTTTTTTAATTTATTTTCTTTTTAATTAATACAATAAAACCAGCATTTTCATAACATAGTACAAGAAAAAATGATTGAACATAAAACTGCAAATTTATTGTGCATAATTGGCTATTTTTTTAAAATTTTTATAAAGCTTTTTATTTTCAAAACATATGCACGGATAATGACAACAGTGACCCTTACATAGCCTTGTGTTTCAAATTTTCTCCTACTTCATCCCACTCCCTCCCCTAGATGGAAAGCAATTCAATATATGTTAAACATGTTAAAATATATGTTAAATCCAATATGTATAAACATATTTATACAATTCTCTTGCTGCACAAGAGAAATCAGATTTAAAAAAGAAAGTAAATGAGTAAGAAAATAAAATGCAAGTGAACAACAATAAAAAGAGTAAGAATGTTATGTTATGATGCACATTGAGTTCCTACAGTCCTCTCTCTGGATGTAGATGGCTCTCTTCACAAGATCATTGGAACTGGTATCAATCATCTCATTGTTGGAAAGAGTATGTAAATTACATGCTTATATGATAGGGGAATATATATGAATGTCCTATGTATAAGTATGTCTTGTAACATAAATATTATGTAATAAGTTTTTGCAAAAAAAAATTTAATACTGAGAGAGTATATGAATTGAATTTTTTCAAATTAAAAAGAAAAAATTGTCGATGTGCAGGAAGTAGTTTAAAAAGAATATTGGCTTTGGGTGTTGATGGTGGGGTGTAGTGCCTTCTTCCTGATGGGTCCTAGGAATAAGTTTTACCTTCATAGCTGACTTACAAGGCCAGTATTTTGGTTAAATTATTTGGACTCTTCACTTAGGTTTTAATATATAGTTTTCAAATAAGCCTGCAAGAGATAATTAGGAGGAAGTAGAGCATAGAGGCCAGTTGGCCAATAATAATAAATAGTTGTTCTACAGGTTGGCCTCCGATTCTGGTAAGTGTGATTAGATTGGCAGTGAGAATTCAGAATAGAGTTTGAGATACTGGTGGGAATATTATGCTTCGTTGGTTGGCTGTGTGAAGTAAAGGGATAATTAGAAGGATTAGGATGGAGGCTAATAGAGCAAGGACTCCACCTAATTTGTTGGGAATTGAGTGGAGGATTGGGTATGCAAATAGGAAGTACCATTCTGGTTTGATGTGGGGAGGGGTATTAGTGAGTTGGCTGGCGGGAAGTTGTCTGGTTCTCAGAGCAAGTCTGGTGAGAATGGGGCTAGAAGGAGGAGTACAAGTAGTAAGATTAGGCCTAGAGCATCCTTAATGGTATATTATGGATGGAAGCAGATTTTGTCTGAGTCTGGGTTGATGCCTGAAGGGTTGTTGGAACCAGTTTCATGAAGGAAAAGGAGGTGAACAATAGCTAGTGCTATAATGATGAAAGGGAGGATGAAGTGGAATGCGAAGAATCGGGTGAGGGTGGCTTTATCTACTGCGAAACCCCCTCAGATTCACTCAGCCAGGGTAGTGCCAATGTAGGGGATGGCTAATAGGAGGTTAGTAATTACGTAGCACCTCAGAATGATATTTGGCCTCAGGGGAGGACATATCCTACGAATGCGGTTGCTATAACAGTCAGAAGTAGAATTACCCCAATGTTTCATATTTCTTTGTAGAGGTAAGATCTGTAGTAGATTCTTTGGCCAACATGTAGGAAGAGGCATATGAAAAATATTGATACTCCCTTAGCATGGAAGTTGCAGATTAGTCAGCCATGGTTGATGTCATGGCAGATATGGGCGACAGAGGAGAAGGCAGTTAGGGTGTCTGAGGTGTAGTGTATTGCGAGGAATAGACCTGTAAGAATTTGAATAATTAGGCATACTCCTAGTAAAGACCCAAAGTTTCATCAGGCAGAAATGTTAGATGGTGCAAATGAATAAGAAAATAAAATGCAAGCGAACAACAACAAAAAGTAAGAATGTTATGTTATGATGCACATTGAGTTCTTACAGTACTCTCTCTGGGTGTAGATGGCTCTCTTCACAAGATCATTGGAATTGGTATCAATCATCTCATTGTTGGAAAGCATCACATTCACCAGCATTGATCATCATCGTATGATATTGATGTTGTTGTGTACAATGATCTCTTGGTTCTGTTCATTTCACTTAGCCTCAGTTCATGCAAATCTCTCTAGGCCTTTCTGAAATCATCCTCCTGATCATTTCTTATAGAACAATAATATTCATTAACATTCATATATTATACCTTATTCAGCCATTCTCCAATTGATGGGCATCCACACGGTTTCCAATTCCTTGCCACTACAAAGAGACCTGCCATAAACATTTTTGCACTTGTAGGTCCCTTTCCTTCCGTTAAGATCTATTTGGTATATATGCTCAATAGAAACACTGCTGGATCAAAGTATGCACAGTTTGAAAAATTTTTTAACATAGTTCCAAATTGCTTTCCAGAATGTCTAGATCTATTCACAGTTCCACCAATAATGTATCAGTGTCCTGGTTTTCCCACATCCCCTCAAACATTTGTCCTTGTCTTTTCCTGTCAACTTAGCCAATCTGAAAGGTGTTTAGTGATATCTCAGAGTCATCTTAATTTGCATTTCTCTGATCAATGGTGATTTAGAGCCCCTTCTCATATGATTAGAAATAGTTTCAATTTCTTCATCTGAAAATTGACTTCATATTCTTTGACCATTTATCTATTGAAGAATGTCTTGGATTCTTATAAATTTGAGTCAATTCTCTATATATTTTAGAAATGAGGCCTTTGTCAGAACCCTTAAATGTAAAAATGATTTCCCAATTTATTGCTTCCCTTATGATCTTATCTGCATTAGTTTTGTTTGTACAAAAACTTTTTAACTTAATATAATCAAATATATCTATTTTGTGATCAATAATGATCTCTAGTTCTTCTTTGGTCACAAATTCCTTCCCTCTTCATAGATCTGATAGACAAACTATCCTATGTTCCTCTAATTTGTTTATAATATCACTCTTTATGTCTAAATCATCACTTAGATCTTGTCTTGGTATGTAGTATTATGTGTGGGTCGAGTCCTAATTTCTTCCATACTAGTTTCCAATTTCCCCAGCAATTTTTGTCAAATAGCGTGTTCTTATCCCAAAAGCTGGGGTCTTTGGATTTGTCAAACTAGATTGCTATAGTCATTGCCTATTTTGTCCTGTGATCCTAACCTATTCCACTGATTGACTATCCTATTTCTTAGCCAGGATAAAATGGTTTTGATGACCGCTGCTTTATAATATAGTTTTAGATGTGGTACAGCTAGGCCACCTTCATTAGCATTTTTTTCATTAATTCCCTTGAAATTCTTGACCTTTTGTTCTTCCAGATGAACTTTGTTACTGTTTTTTCTAGATCTGTAAAATAATTTCTTAGAAGTTTGATTGATATGGTACTAAATAAGTAGATTGATTTAGTAATATCATTTTTATTATATTTGCTCAGTGTACTCATGAGCACTTGATATTTTTTCCAATTGTTTAGGTCTGGCTTTATTTGTGTGGAAAGTGTTTTGTAGTTGTGTTCATATAGTTCCTGACTTTCCCTTGGCAGATAGATTCCCAAATATTTCATACTATTGACAGCTATTTTGAATGGAATTTCTTTTTGTATCTCTTGTTGCTGGACTTTGTTGCTAATATATAAAAATGCTGATGATTTATGTAGATCTATTTTGTATCTTGCAACTTTGCTAAAATTGTGAATTGTTTCTTGTAATTTTTTAGCTGATTCTCTAGGGTTCTCTAAGTATACCCTTATATCATCTGCAAAGAGTGATAATTTGGTTTCCTCATGACCCACTCTAATTCCTTTAATCTCTTTTTCTTCTCTTATTGCCAAAGGTAACATTTCTAATATGATACTGAATAGCAATGGTGATAGTGGGCAGCCTTGTTTCTTGCCTGAGCATATAGGGAATGGTTCTAGTTTGTCCCCATTATATATGATGCTTGCTGATGGTTTTAAATAGATGCTACTGATCATTTCAAGGAAAAGTCCATTTATTCATATATATTCTCTAGAGTTTTTAATAGAAATAGGTGTTGGATTTTATCAAATGCTTTTTCTGCATCTATTGAGATAATCATATGATTTTTGTTAGTTTGGGTATTGATTATGCTGTTAGTTTTCCTAATATTGAACCAGCCCTGCATTTCTAGTATAAATCCTACTTGGTCATAGTGTATTATCCTGGGGATGACTTTCTGTAATCTCGTTGCTAATATTTTATATAAAATTATTGCATCAATCTTTATTAGGGAAATTGGTCTATAATTTTCTTTCTGGTTTCACCCTACCTGGTTTAGCTATAAGCACCATATCTGTGTCATAAAAGGAATTTCGTAGGACTCCTTTTTTCCCTATTTTTTCAAAGAGTTTATATAGTATTAGAATTAATTGTTCTTTTAATGTCTGGTAGAATTCACATGTAAATCCATCTGGCCTGGAGATTTTTTCTTAGGGAGCTGATTAAAAGCTTGTTCTATTTCTTTTTCTAAAATATCACTATTTAAAAATTTTTTATTTCCTCTTCTGTTAATCTGGGAAATCTATATTTTCAAAGATATTCTTCCTTTTCATTTAGATTATCAAATTTATTGGCATATAGTTAGGCAAAATGACTCCTAATTATTGCTCTAATTTCCTCTTCATTGGTGGAAAGCTCTCCCTTTTTATTTTTAAGACTAACAATTTGATTTTCTTCTTTCCTTTTTCTAATCAAATTAACTAAGGGTTTATCTATTTTGTTGTTTTTTTTTTCATAAAACCAACTCTTAGTTTTATTTATTATTTCAATAATTTTCTTATTTTCAATTTTCTTAGTCTCCCCTTTTATTTTCAGAATTTCAAATTTGTTATTTAATTGAGGGTTTTTAATTTGTGCTTTTTTCTAGCTTTTTTTTAGTTGTAAGCCCAATTCATTGTTTTTCTCTTTCTCTATTTTATGCAAGTGAACATCTAAAGATATAAATTTTCCCTTATAACTGCTTTGGCTACCCCACAAATTTTGATATGTTGTCTCATTGTTGTCATTCTTTTGGATGAAATTTTCGATTGTGTCTATGATTTGCTGTTTCATCCATTCATTCTTTAGGATAAGATTATTTAATTTCCAATTAACTTTTGGTCTATTTTCTCCTGGCCTTAAATTGCATATGATTTTTATTGCATCATGATCTGAAAAATATACATTTACTATTTCTGTCTTTCTGCATTTGATTTTAAGGATTTTATGCCCTAACACATAGTCAATTTTTGCGTAAGTTCCACAAACTGCTGAGGAAAAAGTAAACTCCTTTCTGTCTCCATTCAATTTTCTCCAAAGATCTATCACACCTAACTTTTCTAACATTTTGTTTACCTCCTTAACTTCTTTCTTATTTATTTTGTAGTTTGATTTATCTAGCTCTGAAAGAACAAGGTTGAGATTCCCTACTTGTATAGTTTTGCTATTTCTTGTTGCATCTCTCAACTTCTCCTCTAGGAATTTAGATGCTATATCACTTGGTACATATATGTTTAGTATTGATATTGCTTCATCATCTATGGCATCCTTTAGTAAAATACAATTTCCTTCCTTATTTCTTTTAATTAGATCTATCTTTGTTTTTACTTGATCTGAGCTCAGGATTGCTACTCTGGCTTTTTTTTTTTTTTTAATTTCATCTGAAACATAATAAATTCTGCTCCAGCCCTTTACCATCACTTTGTATGTATCACCATGCTTTAAATGTGTTTCTTATAAACAACATATTGTAGGATTCTGGCTTTTAATCCAGTCTGCTATCTGCTTCCCTTTTATGGGAGAGTTTATCCCATTCACATTCACAGTTAAAATAACTAATTTTGTTATTTTCTGCCATCTTATTTATCCTAAGTTATGCTTTTCTCTCTCCCTTCCTCCTTTTTTCCTCCCCAGTATTTTGCTTTTAATGACTAACTCCCTCAAATAGTCCTCCCCCTTAGAGTCCCTCTCTCTTTTTTACACCTTTCCCCTACTACTTCTGTTTTCCTTTCTGTTAGTCTTTCTCTTTCTTTCCCCCTTTTCCTCCCACTTCCTTATAAGGTGAGACAAGTTTCTTTATGAAACCAAATATGTCTGATATATTCTCTCTTAGAGCCAAATATGATGAGAGTAAGATTCACACCTTTCTTTCCCTCATTTATTATAGGTTTTCTTTGACTCTTCACAGGATGTAATTTCCCTTATTTTATCTCCTTTTTCCACTTTTTCCAGTACAATCCCTTTTCCACCTCTAATTTCTTTTTCATATTATCATAATAAAATCAAATTATACCCACATTCTTCAAGTATACCCATAATAGAAATATAGTTCTCAAGAGTTCTTTTCTTTTTACCTTTTCATGTTTCTTTCGAGTTCTATGTTTGGAGATAAATTTTTTGGTTCAGTTCTGGTCTTTTTATTAGAAATAGGTGAAATTTACCTATATCATTGAATGTCCATTTTCTTCCCTGAAAGATAATGCTCATTTTAGTTGAGTAGCTTATTCTTGGCTGCAATCCAAGTTCCTTTGCCTTTTGGAATATCAGATTCCAGGCCCTTTGATCTTTTAAGGTGGAAGTTGCTAGGTCCTAGGTAACCCTAATTGTGACTACTCAGTATTTAAAGTGTTTCTTTTTGGCTGTTTGCAATATCTTTTCCTTGATGTGATAGTTCTGAAATTTACCCATCATATTCCTCAGCAATTTAATTTTGGGGTCTCTCTCAGGAGGTGATTGGTGAATTCTTTTGATGGCTATTTTACCTTCTGATTCTAAAATATCAGGGCAGTTTTCTTTTATGATTTCCTGTAAGATAGTGTGTAGGTTCTTCTTTTCATCATGGCTTTCAGAATTCCAATAATCCTTAGATTATTTCTCCTAGATTTATTTTCCAGGTCAGTTGTATTTCATATTTTCTTCTTCTTCTTCTTCTTCTTCTTCTTCTTCTTCTTCTTCTTCTTCTCTTCTTCTTCTTCTTCTTCTTCTTTTCTTCTTCTTCTTCTTCTTCTTCTTTTTTTTTTTTTTCATTTTTTTGGTTTTTGTTTGACTGATTCTTGAAGTCTCATTGAGTCATTTACTTCCATTTTTTCAATTCTAATTTTTAATGTATTATTTTTTTCAGTTACCTTTTTTAGCTTCTTTTATAATTGGCCAATTGAATTTTCTTGTCCATTGCATTTTTTTTCCATCTCACAAATTTTGTTTTTCAGTGAATTGGTGTCTTTTTCATATATCTTTCATATTTTTCATATATATGCTTTTTCTATTCCTTTTTGTAATGATCTCATTTCATTTCCCCATTTTTCTTCTCTCTTTTAAGATCCTTTGTGCAATCTTCCAAGAGAGCCTTGTGAAATGGGGTCCAGCTCACATCTCCCTGTGGGGCTTCATCTGGAGTTGCTTTGCCTTTAGGACCCTCAGGATTTGAGGCCTGTTCTTCTCTCTCTCCATAAAAGCTGTCTATGGTGAGAGTTCTTTTTGTTTTTTTATTTATTTTTTTAAGGCTTGAGATCTGTTCAATGCAAAGGAGTGACAGCTGCTTTAAATTGCCCTAGGGCAATTCTGCTGATTAATTTCCAGTGCTAGGTAATGGGGGTTAGATCTCATGTTCTTCTGAGGCTCAGTGGTTTACAATTTGCCTTTAGTAGCAAATCTACCAAACCACCTGCTTGCAACCAGGACAGAATAGCCTAAGAGGCTGACAGAAGATCCCAGATGCATGGAAACTACAATGCTCTGACTTCCCACCCCAGCTCCTTGCCCTATCCCTGTGCTGTGGTCTGGGGTTGGCAGATTGTCCCTCTGCCCATTAGAAATAGACCTGTCCTGAAGTTCTTCCAAGGTATCTTCTTCTGAGAACGTGTTGTACTTCGAATATTTGTGGATTCTTTGACTCCAAAACCAGTTTAAAGTTTTAATCTGCTTTTGGTTTGAGAGGTTAAAGGTCACAGAAAGTTGTGTCTGCTCTCTGCCATCTTGATTCCACCTCCCTGGCTTGCTATTCTTTTAAAATACATAACAAAATTATCATGCAAATTTCTCTTTTTTCCTATTTTTCTTCCACCTTATCCCCATCTTAGAAATGGCTACCATTAGATACAAATCGGTATATATATTCATATATGTACATACATATGTATGTGTAGGTATACATATATGTAAAATTATTCTATATATACTTCTACTTATCAATTTTCTTTCTGGTTATTGCTATCACTGTATACAATGTTCTCTTGGGTTTTGCTCATATGCTAGCCTTTTAGAAAAAATCAAGAGTATATTGCAATATAGAACTATGTCCAAAGGGCAAACTGTGTATATCCTTTGATGTAGCAGTGTCTCTACAGGGCCTGTATCCCCAAAAGACCATAAAAAAAGGAAAAGTACACACATGTGCAAAAATGTTTGCACCACCCCTTTTTGTAGTGGCAAGGACCTGAAAACTGAGTTGGTGACCAACATTTGGAGAATGGCTGAAAAAGTTATGATATATGAGTGTTATGTAATGTTATTATTCTATTAGAAATTATCAGCAGGATGATTTCAGAGAGGACTGGAGAGACTTATATGAATTCATACTAAGTAAAGTGAGTAGAACCAAGAAAACATTGTTTGCAGCAACAACAAAGTTATGCGACAATCAATTCTGACAGATATGCCTCTTTTCAATAGTGAAGTGATTCAAACCAATTCCAATAGACTTCTGATGGAAAGAGCCATCTGTATCCAGAAAGAGGACTTTGTAGACTGAATGTGGATCACAACATAGTATGTTTTTTTTTTTTTTACTTTTTTTTTTTTGTTGTTGCTTGCTTTTTCTTTTCTCTCATTTTTTTTTCATTTTTGATATGATTTTTCTTGTGCAGCATGATAATTGTGGAAATATGTATAGAAGAATTGCAAATGTATACCATATATTGGATAACTTGCCATCTAGGGGAGGAGGTGAGGGAAGGGAGGGAAAAAAATTTGGAACACAAGGTTTTGTAAGGATGAATGCTGCATATCATCTTTGCAGGTTATTATTTTTAAAAAAGAGTTAATAATTTCTTATAATTCCATCATAATCATAAATCACAACTTGTTCAGCCATTCCCCAATTGTTCTCCAAAGTGGTTGGATCAGTTCACAATTCCATCAACAAGAAATTGGTGTACCAATTTTTCCATATTCCCTCCAACATTTGTCACTTTCCATTTTATCATTTTAGTCAATCCAGTAGATATGAAATGATATCACACTTTTGTTTTAATTTGCATTTCTCTAATCAATAATAATTTAGACCATTTTTATATGACTATAAGCTGCTCTGATTTATTATATGCTTTGACCATTTACCAATTGGGAAATGACTTATATTCTTATAGATTTGACAAAGTTGTTTATATATTTTAGATATTTGACCATTATCTGATAAACTGTCTATAAATCCTTCTCAATTTTCTGCTTTCCTTCTGATCTTGGATATATTTGTTTTATTTGTACAAAAGCTTTTTAATTCAGTATAATTAAAATTATCAGTTTTACATGGAACTTTGCTCTCCATTTCTTGTTTATCCATAAATCATCCACTTGTCCATAAGTCTGATAAGTAATATATTTCATATTTTAATTTTCTTATAAAATCTCTTTTTATATTTGACTTTATCTTGGTAAATGGAGTAAGATATTGGTCTATACCTAGTTTCTGTCATACTGCTTTCGGGTTTTCCCAGCAATTTTCATTAAATAATGAATTCTTATGTCCAAATCTTAAATCTTCACATTTGTTAAATATTAGACTATTAAGTTTATTTGATCATTACTGTATAGTTTGAGATCTGGTATGGCTAGGACCCCTTGAAATTCTTGTCCTTTTGTTCTTTATTCTTCCAGACAAATTTTGTTATTATTTTTATCTTGCTCTGTAAAGCAATCCTCTGGTAGTTTGATTGGCATAACGCTGTATAAGAAAATCAATTTAGGTAGCATTGTCATTTTTTACCATGTCAATTTGTCTATAAACAGTTCTTCTCTGAATTTAAATGATTGTTGATTCCTTGGATTTTTAGAAGTCAGGTAGACCCATTTTTAGAGATACAAATTTGAGGTATTTGCCTAATATTTCTACATATTTTCATAAGAATATCTCAGACTTGAACCCCTGCATGCTATGATAAATGGATCCTAAGGGTAGAATTAAAGGACAGCAAATGCTCATTGCCTTACCTACTTTTGGTGAATATCCTTCAACCCAGAAATTTCTTTGCCCTGTAGTCACACTCTCTAGTTTTGGAGGACTCCCAGGAGTATTCTGAGTCTCAAGTACAAATGAGGAGTTCTTATCTGTGGATGTCAACTATGGACCATTTCCTAAGATAGTTGGAGGAGCATGTGACATGTTCCAAACCTATAACCCTATAAGATGGAATTGAAAATTTCAGGGCTCTGTAGAGTCCATGGCAAAAATACATGGAATAAGTTTCTCTCTTCTATTGTTTTGTAGAACATTGAGGTAGACAAACCACCACCAGGGGGTGTGGAAAAACCTGTTACATCATGGGAAAATTCTCATCTAATGTCACCAAGAGGAAGTGCTTAATCAGTTGAGTGACAGCATATGACATCATTTTCTTATTCCATTCTAGACCAGTTCCATAGATATTTATCCTCAGATGTCAGAAGCACAAAATGTTCTTTTTGGAAATAATATCTAATGTACCTTGCAAACTGTGTATGTCTGGAAAAAATGAAATTTCCTCCACATCATTTTTCCAATTAAAGTTCCTATAACAGTGAATCAATCCTGATTCTTAATGCAATTAAAATGAAATTATATTTAATGATAATCCTGAGACTTTATCCTCACAACCCTTTGTGGAGCAGCCAGATGGCACAATAGATAGAGTGCCAGGCCTGGAGTCAAGGAGATAAGTTCAAGTCCAGCCTCAGATACTTACTAACTGTATGATCTTGGGCAATTCACCCTTTTTGTCTGTTTCAGTTTTCCTGACTGTAAAATGGGGAAAATAATAGCACTCACCTTCCAGAATTATTGTAAGGATCAAATGAGATAATAATTGTTAGTGCTTAGCAGAGTGAGAAGCACCATATAAATATGAACTGTTGTTGTTATTTCTATTAAAACTATCGATTTAGCCAAGTGGGATCATGGTGTAGAAAAGGCATTAATGGTAGCGTTGGTGGACCTGACTAAATTTCATCTTTCATGCTTACCACTTGTGTCATCTTGGGCAAATCAGTGAACCTCACTGGGCTGAAGTTTTTTATTCTGTAAAATGAAAAAGTTGAAATAAATGGCTTCTGATGTCCATTACAGCTCTGGAGTTAGGATCTCAGGAGGTGGAATGGCAACAGTCTTCACATATGCAGGTCTGAACCTGCCCCAGTGATATTCCTAGGAGGGAAAATATGAGAATCTTTGGATCCTTAGAATAGGTAGGGTAGCATAAAATCAGTTTTGTTCCTGATCTTTCTCTGACCTTGTATTCTAGGTCTAGTAACTGGGCTTTTGCCTTGCTCTTAATGTTTAAGCCCCTGTTGCAACCCAGTTCCAGTAATAAGGTCCTTGTTCTCTGCATGAGTTTCTCCCTTGATACTGTGACTATATCTTAGGCATTTTAGGATGGGGATTTTGCCTTGTTCATATTGTTTTTTGGGGGAGAGGAAAGGGAGGCAATTGGAATTACTTTAATTGTCCAGGATCAAGCAACTAGTAAGTGTCAGATATCTGAGGCTGAATTTGAATTTAACTCCTTAATTCCAGGACTGGTGCTGTATCCACTGTAAGACTTGTTTTGATCATTTTGTCTTAAGTGAAAGCTGGATTTTAGACATAGAAACTTAAATTTGTGTCTACATTTTACCTGATATTGACTCTTTTTGTCACTTTTAACTTGGTTGGCATATTAACTTCCCACTTGCCAGGATATTTATCTAATGTTTATTGATATAACTGGACTGTGTGGTCTTTAAGGAGAACTAGTATCTCTGGCATGAGGACTTGCTGAGCCCTTTTCAGGGCTGCTCATCCACCTGGAGTGTTCATCTGGCACTCAACTCTCATCCATGATTCCATAAAACTGTAACATGTGCAGTAGCCACAGCTTGGTAAAACCATCTTGGCAAATGAGTAAAATTAGAAGGCAAAATTAGATTGGCAAAATTAGAAGGATGTCTACTTCGGACATGTGAAGACTTTCTTTGGCAGAATGGGCAGATGAAGATAATTTGTTTCAAAGACCATGAAGGTGGTAGAAGCAGGTGCTGTGGAGCTCAGACCACCAAAGTCATGTACTGCATCTTGGGCCATTGCCAGTTGTCCTGGCTTTTGTCCTGTCACTGAATTTTGACATTGGGAAGAGTCATCTCTGGAAGAGAGAGTGCAACTCTCTATTTATGTAACTCTGCTTCACTTAAATCCAGTTTACGCGAGTCAAGAAATTGCTCTATAATATCATTCATCCTCTTCAAAATGAAGGACAAACAAGAACCACCACCAATGGATGTAGGGAATTTTTTTTGACTGCTTGCTTGTTTGGATACTTATCATCCATTGACTCTAAACACTCTGAAAACCTTTCTGGACTTCCTTTGCCAAGTCACTGACCCCAGTGATTTATCTAATGTCTGGGTTCCAGACATTTGCAGTCTGGTCTAACCTCCCAACAAGTTAGGTCCCTAGTTGTTACTAAATACCGATGAAATATTGATCTCTTTTTATGGAACTTCCAGTCTAAACATAGGTTGAACCTGTGACTTACATTGCTAAGGAAGTCACTTCAATAATGGGCTAATAATTTTTCTTTAATTCTTTTTATTTCCTCTGCCAGACTAAGTCTTCTTTGTTTCTATCATCTGAGAAATTCTTATCTAGAGTGGCAAAAATTACTCAGGTAAGTACTGAGGTAAGCAAGCTACAGCCCCACTATTGGATCCTCATTGTCTGCATCTGCATAGGAAGATACCAGAAATGAGTGGAAGAGACAATGTTCTTGTGTACTGAATTTGACTATCCTCTCTTTATTTTTCCCCTTCCTTCTTCTCCCATCCCCAAATTTACATAGAAGAACCAAAGAAATCTAGGGGCTTGAAACTAGGGAACCCTCCCCTCCTCAGAGCTGTGCTTGACAGTCATTGGATAAACAATCCCTACCCATTTTATAGTCTTGCCTATAGAGATTAAAATTAGGAGGTATATGGACAGCTCTCTTAAATTAGGACCAGACCTCTGATAGGAAGGCTTCACCTGTTAGACCAGGAACAGGTGACCAGGTGAGAGGACCCTGTTCTTCATTCTAAATATCTTGAAGCCTGAAGGTGTGAGAATGAGGGGGGCTGAAATTCTCCACCCAGGTACAAGAGGCTTCAGTAACTCAGACATGTGACAAAGGAAGGAAAATGGACTTTAAAAAATAAATTGTGACTGTGTTTTATACTACATTATGCTGAAGAGGGATTTCTGCAAACTGGCCCCTCTAGCAAGTAGAGAGTACCAGCTTTTAGCTAGTCCTCCCTAGGGGACTTACTGGAAGATAATATGGAACTTGAGGACTGCCCTCCTTCCAATTCTTTTCTATCTCTCAAATTGCAATTGCTCTTCTTGCTGTTGCCTGTAGTAGACATTCCCTTTCCAATTTCCATAAGTTTATACAGGTTGGAATATACTCCTTTATCCATCTCGGCATCCCAGAATCTCTAGATTCCTCCAAGGCTCACCTCAAATGAGCCTTCACTGATACCTTGGAAGTATAGCAGACAGAGGAATGGACTTGGAACTATAAAAACAAGTTTAAATCTGGTCTTGAACACTTGTGATCCTTTCCAGGTCACTTAATCTCTGATTTCTTTAGTTTTCTCAAGTGTAAGAAGAGGATAATAAAAGTAGCTATCTCCTAGGGTTGTTGTGAGCAAATATTTGTAAAGCACTTAGCACAGTATCTGATATATAGTAGATACTATATAAATTCTAGCTATCATCATCACAATCACTTTTTATTATTATTACCAAGCATTTCATAACTAAAGATAAAAGATATACCCTACATCTTCCTGATCAAAGTTACTTAAGTATGAATAGCTATAATGTAAGATTAATCAATGCTTATAAATATCTACTACAGGATAGTGAGATGGAGATAGGGAGGGGGAAGAGGAGGAAGAGGGGAGGAGGACAAGGGAGGGAAAAAGCCAGTTGGGCAGTCAGGGAAGACAAAAACTTTCCTGGCCTTAACTTTGCCCAGTGATATCCTTTTATACTCTCAACTGGATAACACAAGGGAAATGTTTTTCTCCTGTATGAGACCGGTAGCTCTGTTTTGTGTGATTTGTGATTGTGTGATTATGTGCTTTGTGAATTTGGATCTTGTTGTTATTGTTACTAACACTTCTTTATTAAGTATTTCTGTTCCAGAGGATTCATTAATCAAGATTATTGCCCTTTCAAATGTATGTGTGCCCAGTGAAGAAAGGCAGGAATTATTACTATTTTAGGATTATCAGGAAGACTGATTCAGAATTTGTGAGCTATGATATAGAGGTGAAGAGATAGTAGCTAATTAACATCTCATGGGTATGATGTAGATGAGGGAATATTCAAAAGGGAAGTAGGAGTTTCAGCGGTCAAACCAAGATCTAATGCATCATGATATATCATGTATGGTAGGTGCCATTATGGAGCATTTCATGGACATCTGGTCTTCATAAAAACCAATTTGAGGCAAGTTGTGAAAGTATTAATATTCCTTCAATACCAAGGGCTCTTTCCATACCACTGTCAACATAGCTATCATGCCATCATGCCTTACATACTTATCAGATATGTTCATATGGTGATTTAATAGAGTCACTAACAACAATAGATAGGTGATATAATTAATAGAGAATTGGACCTAGATTGAGAAAAACCTGAGTTAAAATCTGGCCTCAGATACTGACTATGGACAAATTACTTAAATTCTTTCTGCCTTACTTTTCTTGACTGTAAAATGGGGAAAATAATAGTAACTACTCTTCTTCTAGGGAAATTGTAAAGAATAAATGTATAATATATATATATAATATATAATTATACATTAACAATTATATTTATATTAATATATTAATTTAATATAATAATTATTAAGTATATCAATAATTATGATATACTATAAATAACTAAATAGAATATTATATATAAATAGAATATAATTATAAAAATAATGAAATATAAACATACATTAAAATAATATACATCAATGTATTAACAATATATAATTATGTAAATATATAATAATAAATGAGTTAGTAATAAAACTCACTCCTAAGGTGAGTCAGGAGGAAAAAAATAACCACAAATGGACAAAATATTTAAGCTCTTATTCAATGTTACTTGCTGATGGCTGTTTTAAAGTTGGATGGATAGAATGTTAGAGGAATTAATATGCATGAAAGTTGCAGGCCATGAAACTTAGTCCTGATGCTAGTATTAGTGCTAGCAGGGGACCCTCAACAGTATAATCAGAAGTGTGCTGAAAAATGTTAACAATCAACTTTTGGGGGGGAAAATTTACAGACAAACCATGTTTAAATTTAACTTGCATTAACATTTTCTTTATCAACTTCTTCAGTATGAACTGTTATTGTTGTTCAATTGTTTAGTTGTATTTCATTTTTCATAACCCTATGGATCATAGCACGCCAATAAAAATCCATGAGATTTTTTTATCAAAGATACTAGAGTGGTTTGCCATTTCCTTTTCCAACTCCAAACTACTGATATCAAATTCACATCATCGCTGCAGGCTTCATATTGATTTAGAAAACCACAAATTAACATTATCACTGTATTTTTATTTTATTAAACACTTCCCAATTACATTTTAATCTTAGTCTACTGTAATTTATTGTAGACTAATTTATATTATTGGCCAATTTCTAAGGGACAGCTAGGTGGCACAATAGAGTTCTGAACCTGAAGGCAGAAGGACTTATGAATTCTTTCATGAATTCAAACCTGGTCACAGATACTTACTTAGCTAAGTGATCTTTTGCCTCAGTTCCTCATCTGTGAAAATGAGGTAGAGAAAAAAATGACAAACCAGTCCAGTATCTTTGCCAAGAAAACCCCAAATGGGGTCATGAAGAGTTGGACACAATTGAACAACGATTTCTGAAGTACGAATGCTCATGCTGAAAATTGAAAAACTGGCCTTGAGAATTTGTAAAATCTGCCTCCATTCTACCCTTGAACAATCATTTAAACTCCATTCTATTTCATCTGTAAAATAAAAATCCACCATCTGGATATTGGGAGAGAAATCCATTAAAAATGGACCTATTAGTACTAAGTCTATGATCCTATGATTCCCAAGAGAAGGATAAGAGATACAACTTTGAAATGACTTCTTGTTATCATTTCCATTGCCAAGATGTTGAATATGACATTCAAATAAGATATGAATCTCCATTCTTAACAAATTATATAAAAGTTAATGGAGTAGGTTGAGTGGATCAGTATGACCACATTGAGTGGAGTATGGCTAAGTCTAGGAGAATCTAGAGTGATCAAAGAGAAGAAGGAATGCTTTTCTCAGGAAAGGAACTGATATGGGGTAGTTATAAGACCTGGGTTCAAGTGATGGTCCTTACATTCCCTGTATAACCTTGGGCAAGAGAGTTTCCTCATTTGTGAAATACAGATAACTCAACAAATCTTTATTAAGCTCTTGCCACCCACTGTGGTCCAAAAAAAATAAAATAAAAAACATAAAAATAATCCTTGTCTTAAGGAGCTAGCATACAATACAGTAGGATAGACAACATAGAAATAAATATCTATAGAATTTTGTTTGTCCTTTATTCTGAAGAGGGCTATGACATCAGGGAGGGGATGCCATGATGTGCAAGTGAGTTGGATTTAAGTGAGGGAGGGCTGTGCAAGTCACCTCCCTTACTTTCTCCTCCAGCGCCAGCTGGGTTCAATGGCAAGATCGTGACAAATGGAGATACATACAAAGTAGAAGGAAGTTAACTTAAGAAAGCTCAAATGGCTGGGTTGGGGAATGTCTAGGAAGACCTCTTTAAGAAAATAGAACTTGAACTGAAGCTTGAAAGAAGTCAGAGATGTGGAAAGGTGAAGAGAGAGCATTTCAGGCATGGGAGACAGCCTCCTGCAAAGATGGGAGATGGAGGGTCATGGATCTAGGAGGTAGAAGCTCTGGGCCAGTGTTGCTGGACTATTATAGAGAGTATAGTGAGAAGGGCAAAGACACTGAAAAATAGAGAGGGAATAGCTGGTGGAGAACCTTAAATGCCAAATCAAGGACTTTATAATAGATCCTAGAGCTAGAGATGATTAAGCAAAGGGATTGGAGGGCAGATCTATGCTCTAGGAAAATCACTTTATCTGCTGAGTGGAGGATGGATTGGATAAGAACAGAGCAGAGTCAGAGATAAATTAAGAGGCCATTGGAATAATCTATGAAAGAGGTGATTAGGGCCTGAATCAAGGCCATAACTTTAAGGTCATAGCTGTGTGATTGGAGAGAAAGGAATCAATTTATGATTTGTTGCTGTTGTTGTTTGTTTATTTGTTTGTTTTTCTGAAGTAATTGGGGTTAAGTGACTTGCCCAGGGTCACACAGCTAGGAAGTGTTAAGTGTCTGAACTCAGGTTCTCCTGACTTCAGGGTTGGTGCTCTATACACTGCACCACCTAGGGGCCTCCCACTGTGCCACCTAGCTGCCCCTGAATTATGTTTTAAAGGTAAACATGACAAAATTTAGCAATTAATTGAATACAAGGCATTAGTGAGAATGAGGACCTGAGGAGGTTTGTGAACCTAAGAAACTGGAAGCAGGGTGACAACCTCAACAATTCTAAGGAAGTTAATAGAGGGGACATTTATAAGGAAGAATATTAAGACAGGATTGTCTGAAATTGTTGGGAGACAAGTTTGTAATCCTTGAAATACTTATCAATTCTCACCCTTTGGGGGAACTGCTACTTAGCATTTACATGTCCTAAAGAAAAGGGCTGGTGGGGGGCCAAACTGGTGAAAGTTAGCTTCAAAATATGACTTTTGAAGTTTTTTAGGGTCTTCTGATATAATTTTCTTTTCTTCATTTTCCACATTCATTCCCCTGCCCCCAGCCTAATCATATCACATCAATGATAGAATTTCCAAACCCACAAATGATCTATGCATGTGACAGAGTGCCATGTAACTGGCAAATGCCTTCCTTTGGAGAATGGATTTCTGTATAAGTCATGTCCTTCTTGGACCTATCCAAGGAATTTCAGTTTCAGGGAACACAAAGAAGCTGAGTATAAGGGGGCTTCACCTGTAAGGGAACACCACAGCCTAATCTCTAATGATATTATTATGACATCAGTACATAGTCAATCTGATTTAGTAGAGCTTTCTATTATGGTCTTGTTCAGTGGTGATTCATAGCAGGGAAAGCTGACATAAACAAATTATAAACAATTCAGGTACATAACCAATAGCTCACAGTGCACTTTATTTTTCTTCTTTCACAATAACTGGACAAACACAACAAATTCAATGGCAATGTGATCTCCCCCCCAACAACTAATATAAAACAATGCCATTGTAATTAATGGTAGCAAACTGGAAAACTACTTTACCTTCCCATACATATATCCAAGGTACTACATAAACAAAATTTGCTTTATGTACAATGATGCTGGTGATACTGAAAACTCAGCTCCCAAGTTAAAAACAGAAAACTTAGAGTAGTTCCTATAAAAGTCAAAACATTTAGCATAAAGTTGAATTATGTTTAAAGTTTAATTTAAGGATGAAAAACAAGAGAATCCAAGCAAATAGTATTTGGATGTTTTGAAGATTTCAAAAATTATTAATGAATGCAGCTGTTTAGGTTCTCCAAATGAAATTAGATCACCTACTACTGTTCACAATGCTACCTTGGCCAATATAAATGGAGATTGTATTACATTCCATCAAGAAAACTAGCTACAAACTTTTTCCCAAGGAAAGAATGGAAATACTTGGAGTTAATGACCACTTGCTAAATCAGAGTCAACTTGTAATAACACAAACTTAAAAATCAGCTGTAATATAGCCTCTCTGCTATATATTTGCAAGATTGTCCTCGTACCTTTATATAAATGATTAGGGTACCAAATTGCTGTTTCAGTCTTTTTGGTCATTAATATGCTGTCTGTTGTATATAGAGATGGCATGATTGACTATCAGCAGCAGAACAGACATTTGGGGGTTATGTTTCTGAAAGCAATGATGAGTTTCTCTTGAACTATTTACAATGTTCAGTTCCCATTATGATTTAATTGTAAGGGTCCATACATTCAATGACCATGAAAGAGAGTACCAGATCATAAAAGAGAGTGCTTCTTTTTATGTATATCTCACTGATTGGTATCATTATTCCTCAATTTAATTAGAATTGTAAGTTACATTGCCATCACTATCATTGTGCCGTATGAAACTATCATGATAGCAAATAAGCAAAAAAGAAATGTTCCCAGTATAAGGCAGGCTGTGTCAATGATTATTCCACCAATTTAAACAAATGACTGTTTAAATACCTATCACATAGACTTGGAATGCAAACTTATATCCAGAAAGTTAACTTTCAAGGGAGTTTTTAAACCAAGACAATCATACTGAAATGGACTTTTAGGTCCCCTGGTGCCAGTAGAGCTGTATATGAGAATAGTAAAATACTCTCATCACACTGGATCATTATCATATGATATATTTAGCACTAACAAAGGTTCTATTTCAGTTTTTCCATATTTACAGTAAATTAGTCAGGTCCACTAAATCATTTGTTTTCAGGACCTGATATACTACTGTTAATCTCTTTCTTCCCTCCCCTTCCTCCATTATTATAATAAAACTCCTAAAAACACATATAATTCAAAGTAACAAGAATAATCTGATTAGACTCTACATGGACTTGAATTTTAGACCTATGTGCATCTTGAGTGTATGTATATGTAGTTTTTTTTTTTATGTGAATAGTCACATTCAAATCCTTATGACACCAAAGGATAGAATTGGAATCAGAGCTTAAATTCTGTTCCTTGATGTCCTTAGAAGTATTTGTTTCCCAAAGGCCTTTCTCTGTCTTTCACACAGCCCATGTAAATCACTCAATGTAAGTGATAAGAAAGGGTTAGTTACCATAACCCTTACCATACCATAACTAACCATAGTCACAACCTTGAAAGGATTCAATAGATTAAATTAGGGTTTAAAGTGGAAGTTCTTAATTATTTACTTCAGTGTAAATTAAGCATTGCTAGACTTGAAAATTCAGTCAATCCTTCATATCATGTTGCTGAGAAGTTCTGATTCTTCACTTTTAAACATAATTCTTAGTCTCTTTTGATTTTATAATCATTGCATCTGGTGCTGGGAAAAGAGGAAACATTCTAAATGCTTGATGACTGACTATAATTAAAAGCCACTTCTAAATTAATGGGCAAATCTGAAACTTTACAAGGTGAAATAGAGAATTGAGGGCACACTCTTGTTTGTCTTTTGTTTTGTTTTGTTTTGTTTTTTATTAGCTGGGTACTTGCTATATTTATGAACTCGAGTTTCCACAAAGAGAAAGTCTAAAAATAATTTTCTGTCCTTTATGAATATTTTGGATGGTAAAGCTTGGTTGACTACTCAATGCAGCATTTTTTCTTCCTCTACAATAGTGTAGAAGTGTTGCTTTTCTATATGAAAAGCTTTCAAAGTCTTTAGGAGTTAAGGGTTTATTTATTCATGCCGACAGTGGAGTGTTCTTTCCCTTGAAAATATGTGTCTTTTATATCTCTGCCCTAGACAACCAATACCTATGAGGTATGTGTGTGTGTGTGTGTGTGTGTGTGTGTGTGCATGTGTATGTGTATGTCATAAACATTAGGTGTAAATGATTCAATGAGGGTATACCCAAAGGTATAGAGCTAGAGAACAATATCCTAGGAAAGAAGATAAAGAAAAAGATTTGATTAGTTCAAACTTTTATATACATTCATCATTTCTATATCTTTAACAAAAAGAAATGCATTATCAACTAGTCTCTGAGCAAGTGCAGGCATGGAAATACTGTACAATTCTAGAGTCAGGTGGCAAAAGTTTTTCATGGGGAATACCAGAAAATAAGATCCCCAATAGCAAAAGAAAACCAAACAAACATCAACCACCATGACTAATTTTTTAATATATATATATATATTTATATACACACATATATATGTACACACTTTACTAATATACTGGGAAACCCAGGTTTTTGTTTTTGTTTTTTTAAAAAGGACAATAACAACAACAACCACAAAGACAACCAAACACCAATCAGACTTTATCGCTTAAATGCTCATAAGGTACTTCATATTACTTCTAAAGCAGCTTGGAAAATCTTGACACTTGGAGTGAACTACAAAACCAACTCCATGCAGGTGATCTTGTTGGCATAGCAGCACAGGGCTTTCAGTTCAATATTTGCCACTTTTGAAAATGTAAACCTTTCATAAAATAATAAAACATTTAAAAATTGAAACCAAAAAAATCATTTTATCTTCTTCACTAATTTGGTTCTGAATAATGACTTATAATTCATGCCATTTTCCACTCTACAAGTCTATTCTGTTCCAAGTGTGAACCCATAAGTGCTACTAACTCTCATGAAAAATGACCTATTTAAATCAGCTCCTATGGCTTTCCTTGGTACCTATATTTAAATGGGTCATTTTGATGCAAGTCTAAAAGTCACACACTCCTAGGGCTAGAGTCTTAATTACTATAAGGCCCTAGAAAGTCTCTATCTTAGGAAATTCATGCAAATGAACCCCATGGTTATAGCTGAATGTGCACATTGTCTCAAATAACTTGAGTTACTAAACTCAGAATTATTCAGGTTAAGTAAAACTATAAGGAACAAGGTCAGGGGTACAACAGCAAATGCTGTTTTGCTTTATTCCAACATTTCTGTTTCAAAGCATAGTATAAAACCTGTTGAGATGAATGCCCTCAAAAGCTTCAGTTCCCTCTTCTTCAGCTGTCCGAGGTCCAAAGACTACAAGAGGCATTGTTAAGAGTTTCTGAGAGTCAAAATACAAAACTTCAAATGGAAAATTCTCATCCTTGCTAACAAATAGTGTAGAGGTCATAACTAAATTAAAAAAAAAAATTAAATGCTGAGATGCACATACCTAAAAAAAAAAAGCAGCTTTGAAAACACATCAACTACAGCATTAAACATTAAACAAAATACATTCCAAAGTTAATACAGATAAATGGTATATAATGCCATAATGCCTCAAAGGTATTTCATGTATATCACAAAGTGAAATCTAAACTTAAAACACAAATTCTTCTCTAGTTTATGAGCCGGAGGCTAGATCTCTTTTGAGATTCTTCAACAGTTTTAGCCACTGTTTCTTTTCTTTGCTCCCAGGTTGTGCAGATAATCTCCAAATTCCACAACTGGAATTTTTCTCCCCCTTCCAGGTTTCCAAATAAGAACAAACAATAATAATGATGAGTTAATGAGTTTTCCCATCAAATTCCATAGGCATAAGTTAATTAGTCCATGACACTCCTTTTGACATTTCCCTTCTTTATTAAAACCTTCCTTTGAACCACATCAATATGTCAGAGATCAGTCCCAAATACAGGCATGCTGTTTGGACAGTATTTGGTACAATTTACTGTTCCTCATCTGTCTGCCTTATTGAGATTGATTTAAAATCTGGATATAAAAGGGATTCAAGTCCTTTTTTTTTTTTTTAACCACATTCTTTCTGTGTATGTCTCTTTTTTTCTCTCTCTCCCTCCAACACAAAGGCAGCAGGGTTCCCCTTTTTTTGCCTCTTCCTGGACTGAATCAGTTTTCTAAAGTTGTCAGGATGATCTGGTTGATGACTATGAGAGCTTTGTCTTCTTCAATGGCAAACTTAAGAAATGACCTATGTGGAAAAAATAGTTTTCGTCCCCAAACTCCACTTTAAATTGGAAAAATGAGCTTAAATTGATTTCATTATCTCCAATTTGATAAACAGGCCCTAGTAGAGCCCACTTAGAGTTCTTTCTTGAATGGAAAAACATTTCTTTTATTTGCCAATGGAATTCAAAACTTTGTTAACTTCCAAAGTTTCAGAGACCACACTGCACTGTTTAGAAACCCTCATGGAGACCAATGCCTGCATGGGAGTGGTTCCAGGAATGAGCCCACTTAGTTGGGACACAAGACAGGCCTGCAAGCTGCAGTCTTACCCTGGAGAAACAGGCACTTATGGTGTCCTGATGTTTCTGTGTGAGTAGTTCAAAAAAAAAAAAAAAAACACCCTGATGCTGAAGAAATCACTGACATGTTGATTTCTTGATGTTCCAAAGGAGCCAGTTTCCTACTCAGATAGGGAGTATTTGGACTGACGTATCTCTGAGTATCTGAATAGACAAATCAGTGTTTAAGGTATTGGATGATATTTCTTAATTGTTAAAAAGCTGTTTCGGCACAATTGGTAGCTTAAAAAAATACTTTCATATATGATTTAAGATTATATTTCCCATAGCTGTCCTGGGGAGGTGGAGGAAACATGAAGAATCTTAATGGACCATAAGTCTGCCCTCAAATTTCCTTTTCTTCTTGGATGGTGTGTGCATCATGCAAATCATAAGCAAAGTGTCACTTTTTTCCTAGCAGGAAATAATTCTATTTCCATGCAGGGCAAATAAATGCACATAAAATGCACCCCACCTCCCTATAATCAAGCAGCCTAAAAAAGCTCTTCTCCAACAGTAAGATCCTTTGTCAGTTTGTTTGTTCTTCGGAGATTGAGTTAGTCCAGCCAACTCCGTCTAAAACAAATCAGCATTTATAGGCACAGGAGATTCTGTGTGGAGCCATAGTAAGAGTTACTTTGCTGTAAGCGGCAGAGTTTCTGAAGACAGGAGGTTACATGTAAATGTCTTAAATAAATAAATTTTTTAATAATGTAAAAATAAATGATATTTCCCTTTGGCAGTAAATAGCTGATTTAATATTTTGCCCAGAAGTTTTTTTTTCCTCCAATGTTTTCCTTTTTTTTTTTTTAAGAGACCACACCCAAATTTTATTATGGATCACTGAAAAAAAAAATGCATACTATTTCTACAGTTTAGTGAGTCTTTTGCATATCTATCCATTGTGTGTGTTTGCTTATTCACTTGTGTCCTAGGTAGGCACCAAGAGTGATGCAAGCTCCCACCAGAGCCAGGCTGAGGAGAGTCTTCAGAGACAGCCAGGAGAAATCGAACAAAGGTCTCATGCTGTTGCCATATAATTCCACAAAGGCATCCTGGATAGGAAAAATGAAAAGGCAGAATGTCAGCAGGAATTATGTCATACTAATTCAAAGAATCACAGAATCTTAGAGTGAGAAGTGATTTAAGTAGCCATTTATCTGCAATTGTCCCAATGTCCCTTGTACAACAACTCCAATAAGAGGTCATTCAGTCTGTGCTTGAAAATATGGGGGAGATCCACTGCTTCTCAAAGTGACCATTCTGTTTTGGGGGATAGCTCTAATTGCTAGGAAGTTTTTTTCCTTATTTCAAGTCATGATTTGCATCTTTTCAAAATCCACTTGTTGCTCCTAATTCTTTCCTCTGGTTTAATCAATCAATCAATTAACATGTTTAATCCCTTTCCCATATAAAAATCCTTCCCTCAGATGTTTATTCTTGAAGCTAAATACCTTTCATTCCATGGACCAATAAGATAAAGGCCATTTCTTTTGATTCACTCAGTGCTCCTCAGTAAGTAATTTAGAGTTCATTGTCCCCAAAGGAGTTGGATACAATAAAACAGCATTCAAGGCTATGTGAAACTGAAGATTCCAGGTATAATTTGTTGAAGTGATACCTACAGAGTAACCACAAGGTGCTCATGGATGGGAAGAGTTGTTTTCCCTGGGAAAGACAGTGGATGACTTCAAATTTTGGTTTGTATAAAAGTTGGCACAATAGCTTTCTACCCTGAACTTGTTGGGGAAGTTTACAAAACATTCAATATGACATAGCTGCTGGAATGAAAGCACTTTGGGGACTGGGGGAAAAAAACTTCCATCCTTTAGTTCTTTTGGACATAGATTTTGACAGTATATTCTATGGTCATGGGCAAGTTATGTATATTTGATATTTCTGAGCCTAAATGTGCTCATTTGTAAAATGGAAGGAAACTAGATTGCTCAGTGGATAGAGCACTGGGCCTGGAATCAGGAAGACCTGAGTTCAGATTTAACCTCAGACTGTGTGAATCCAGATGAATCATTTAGCTTCTGTTTGCCTTAATCCATTGGAGAAGGAAATGGCAAGCTACTCCAGTATGTTTGCTAAAAAAAAACCTCCACAAATAGTGTGGTCACAGGGTTTCAAAGAGTTGGACACAACTGAACAACAACAAAATGGATTAATAATGCTTGGACTATCTACATTATAGCATTCTTGTGACAAAGGATTTTGCAAACATTAAAATAATATATAAATATAAAAATATAAAATTCAATGTAAAACTATGAGTTCTTTTCTTAATTCATCTAAGAATTGAGCAGGTAAAAGTTCTTTTAAATTTCATCTATCTATAACATAGGGCATCCGATATATTGGAATATTAGCATTTACAACTTTAAATACTTAACAGCAACAGTAACGCTAGTTTACATGTATATTTATTCAAGTATTTAAAGGAAAAGAAGAAGTAGAACCAAGTTAGAATTTAAATGAAAACATTTTTGTGACAGGTGAAATTAAGACACTGTTAATTAACAGATCATTATATAATACATATGAAAATCATGAAAAATATGGCACTTCGGATTCTAAATAGTGGACTTATTGCCAAGCTTGTGAACTGGAATCAGCTCTCTAATTTTAGTTCTTGACTTCAGTGCTGACTTTACTCAGACCTTGGGCCAGCTTTTTAATTTTTTCTGTTTCAAGTTACTTGTAACTTGTCTCCAGTAAGTAAATTGTAACTGTTTCCAGTAAGCCTTGATGAAAGTTTTGAGCTACATTGTTAATAGATGTCCTTCAGATATAAAAATAGCATAATTGCCCCATTCTCAGTAGGAAGGTCTAGAGGAATTAGGCAATTTACCCAAATTCACTTAGCTAGACTTGGCAGAGGCAGTACCACGATTCATGTTCACTATTGACCCATAAGGTACCTTGTAATCCCAACATCCCATGTGTACATTTTCTGCATGAGTCAAATTCTGTTTCAAGGAGTGAAGATGGAGTCAACTGACTCATCTCCATTCTTACATGGTCAGTCAGCAAGGACTGGTCTCTGTTGTATTACAAAGTCAAGCTAAGTGAACCCACAGATTTCTGACTAGCAAAACCATGATTAGCCTAATCCTGATGAGAACCTAACCTGAATGAGCTAATTGACCACAAACAATTGGTTGCTGCAGCCTTCTAATTAGGCAAAGTTGCATTTTTGCCACAAGAGGGAGCAAAGACTCCCCTAACCTTTTCCCACAGACCTTTTACTATAAGTTGACTCTTAGACAATGGTTCTTAGGAGAAATGTGTATTTAAGATGCTCCATTTTCTAGGATGATGATTTGGAATGGGTTTGTAGCCTATTTTTATTATCTATAGTGAAGTTATGTGAATATATGACAGGGTAATTATCTCTTTTTTTCTTTTGTACCAGTTTGACGGTTTTGAAGAAGTAGTCACCAAACATGACCTCATGACAGCCTTGTGAGGCTGGCCAAACAGATATTATCATCCCCATTATACTGATAAGGACGCTAAAGATTGGAGAATTCTAAGCCTTCCACACAGCGGAAAAGCCTTCAGGCGTTCCTGTGTAGTCTGATATTTTTTACTTGTGTGGAGGCACTATATCTTGTGCCTCCACACAGGAGAAAGTTGGCTGGCATACAAATAGAGAGAAGGCCTTTGGGCAGGGAGAACCCCAGGACCCACAGAAATCACTCTATCTTCCCCACCACTGATGGGGGAAAGTCCAGGTTTTTTACAGTCATGGAGCTGCCTTGTTGTACTGAGTACTGATTAAAATGAAGCAGGTCATTGGCTTGGACTTGTAAATCATAAAATCTCAGAATTGGAAGGGCCTTGAGATGGAGTCACAGAGGAAAATATGTTGGCTTTAGACTAAGAAAATTGGGGTTTGAATCCTGGCCTTGCATGTGATTACTGTATGACATTAAGTAAATTATTTCTCTTCTCTGGGCCATAGTTTCCTTCTCTGTAAAGTGGTGGACCAGATGACCTCTGAAATGCAGAGAATTTATCATTCTATGATTTTCTATAACTTAGAACAACCCAAATAATACTGTTATGCTTAAATTTGAAAGAAACAGAAAAGCAATGATATTTTGTTGTGATGAAATTGGACCTCAACTAGATACAGTCACCTAAACCCTTTTTGTACTTGGAAGTAGATAAGAATAAGGGAGGGGATATTATGAAGGAAGTTTAAATTTGAAAGTAACAGAAAAGCTGGGATAATATGAGAGAAGTTTAAATTTGAAAGAAACAGAAAAGCAATGGTATTTTGTTGTGATGAAATTGGACCTCAACTAGATACAGTCATCACCTAAACCCTTTTTGTACTTGGAAGTGGATAAGGGTAAGGGTGGGGATAATATGAGGGAAGCCCCACCAATATCATCACTTCCTTATTTGGAAGGGTACCCTGTGTCATGGGCTATAGGAGTTCCACCTGTACTTCTCCACCCCATCTCTGTCCCTGGGGCTCTGCCTAGGTACTTCCCCCATATACCTCCTCTCTACCCCACCCCACAACATACACAGCCATAAATTACAGTCTGACCCTAGTCACATTCTAGATACTGATTTTATTTCTAATATGTATGTTACTGCTAAAAAAAAAAAATCCTTTGGTGTTGTAGATAAAGAATTATCTACTAATCTGATATGGCACATAAGAATGAATGATTCACATCAATGAAATGCTAAAAACAGACAATTAAAGCCTCCTTCAGGCTTTTTAAAAGTTCCTATAGCTCTACCCCTTTCACTGGCCTCTACTCCAATGGGCTAACTTATTGAGTTTTTTTTTTTTTTCTCTTCCAGGAATTCTACTGTATTAAAACTAATATGTTATAGGAACAAATCATAATTCTTAAAAGGATGTTTGCTGTCATGGAGATGGTCAGTGGCTGACAACTATATTACATTCATAAAATGATTTAGTCACATGTTTTAGCTGAAAATGATGTAAGATGCTCAGCTTTAAAATACTGAGATTCCTAAGAAATTTATAGTAGTGTGAGGTATGACCTCAGAGAAGTCACAATCTTTCTGGACCTGGGTTTTTGCTTCTTGCTAAATGAAAAGGTTGGATTAGATCATCTTTAAGGGCTTTACAAACCATGATCCCAGTATCACAGCAAATCAGGCTTGGGTTTAGTTACTTACTATCAGCCTAAAAAATAAAGTTTTGATTTGAATCTTCTAAGAAGACATGTCAATAGTGATTTGTTTTGTCTTTTTTTCTTCTTTTTCAAACATTTTGATTAGGACTATACCCAAAGTTTGAATAGCCTGTCATTAATTGTTTAAATGTCAAAATTATTTAAAATAATTTTTTTTTATCTATTTCATATACTAAAAGCAACGGAAAAGGGAAGATACTGAATATTTTCTGACAAAATTCTACAAAGAAGGCATTACTTTCTCATGTTTTTCTTGTTCAGATTTATACCTCTTTCTGATTCTAAGGTGAAATTTTCTAGTACTTAATGCTAGGCAGAGTATGTCATTAAATAATCAATGACAGTCTCAGTATGGTAGCTATTTCAGTGACACCTTCTTCTTCCATAAACTCTTGAGTTGGAAGATCTCTCCAAAAGCAGGAATTTAACAATTTTTGGTGCCATGGACATCATGGGCAGTCTGGCAAAGCCTATGAAACCTTTTCTTAAAAAAAGCTTGTAAATACATAAAATAAAATTATAAAAATATTAAACAAGTTCATGGGCCCTAAGAAACTCTAGACCAAAACTATTAAATGGTTCCCAACCAAGGTGAGCTCCTTTGATCAATCCAGATCTTTCTATAGCACCTCTCCACACAATAATTCAAAAGAGAAGGTTATTTTAAAAATATTCTGTGAATCATTTGCATACAATAACCACCACATAAATTCAGACTCAGTACCAAGGCAAAGGGTATAACAAGGTTTTCTCCTTTTGCTCAGTTGTACTGAAAAGTATATTATCCATAAGGTAAGAGGAGACTAGGTAGGGAGAGCAAGTAGTATGATTTTGCTCGACCTGGAACCCATAACTAGGGCACATTAGTAAATGTTAAATAACCTCCTCTCCCATGAACACACTTCAATGTTTAAGCAGCATTATTAACATTTTCTCCATCATTTTCTTAAATCTAGACAATCAACAAAACAACAACTCAAGCCTTGATTTGTAGTAATTACAGATTTCCAAGGTATAAATGTTCATACTGATAATTTAAAAATATGTTGGTACACCCTGCTCATACCCAATCAATAAACATTAACTCTAATTTCCAATGGTAAATTTGCAAGGGATCTTTCTATTATAGTGTAACTTTAGCATAGAGTTTTCCATTTATTCTTATTAATTTTTTTCTATGAAAATCATAAAACCATGTTGAAATATCAACTTTAAAAAATTATTAGTTTTTTTAAAAATTTCATGCCTTCTAATTGGCTTAGGGCATATGCAAGGGAGCCAAAAAAAATGAGACTATACTGAAAGGATATCAACTGTTAGGTAAAAGACATTATATGAGCCCATTGTTTCCATTACCTTTTGGAATACTTCATATGGGATTCTATATGTATGGGAAGAGAGATGCAGTGTATAGAAAACTGAACCTGGGGTCAGGAAGATCTGAGTTCAAATAAGGCCTTTGATATTTACTGCCTGTGTAAGCCTAGACAAAGTCACTTACCTGTCTATCAGTTTCCTCACCTGTCAAATGGATATTGTAATAACATCTACCTCTCAGGGTTGTTATGAGACTAAAAATGATTTAATAATTGTAAAGTGAAAATTGCAAAACAAATATTAAAGCATTATATAAAAGCTGACATATTAAAAGAAGGGAAAGGAAAGGAATAGATCTACTTTTTTAAATATGGTCTAGACTAGTTCTGCCTCCCATTTCTTTCTTTGTTTCTTCCTTCCTTTTTTCTTTCATTGTTTCTTTGTTTCATTATTTGGTTTGTTTGTTTCTTTTGCTGTTTCTTTCTTTGTTTGTTTCTTCCTTCCTTCTTTCCTTTTATGTGAGGCAATTGGTGTTAAGTGATTTGCTAGGGTCATACAGCTAGTAAATGTTAAATGTCTGAGGCCAGATTTGAATTCAGGTTTCTTGACTCTAGGTTAGTGTTTTATCCATTGTATCCCCTAGTTGTCTCTCCTACCTCTTTTATGTAGGTAGAATATCATTATCTTCTTTTTAAGGGTAAAGGAATAAGTTTTTATTAAATACCTATTGAATTTACACATAATATTTCCTTTGATCTTTGAAGCAACTCTATGAGGTAGATGCTTTATTTTACAGTTAAAGAAACTGGGACAGAAGTTAAGTAGCTTGTCCAAGATCACACAACTAAGGAGGATACAATTGTGGTTCAGAAATTTAAGTCACTTGCTTTAGGACATACTGATGATAGGAGTAAGAAGGAGGGATTGCCCTGCTCTTCTGCCTTTTATTCTTTTCAATTTTGGTTATAGGTATGTGGACCCAATCAAAAGCTTCATTTCTTTTAATCTAAAGGAACTAAAGAAGAAATTCTAGGTGGCCTAATAAGTTGGTAAACCTGGTGCTAATTTTACAAATAGATAAAATCTTTCTTGCTTTTAAAGATTCTTTTCTAAATGTTCATCAAAGTAGCACTATTATCACTACTAAGTCCTTTGTTCTAATCAATATTACTTAGTGCATGCATGGATGGAGAGAATTAATAAGTAAATATTACATGTCTTACTATGTACCAACCACTGTGCAGAAAGAAAAATCACAGAACTCAGAGATAGAAGGGACTTCAGAAACCATGGAATTCATTCTGTACCTAACTCAGAATACTTTTTACAGTATCTCTGATGAGTTGTCATTCAGCTTGCTTGAAATGCTCCTGTAAAGGGAAGCCTATTTCTTAACATTCTATTTTTGAACATTTCTATCTTTTAGGAAGGTTTTCTTCCATCAGGTCTAAATCTAACACTGTCCCTTAGTATCGGTGTTCCTAATTCTGTTCTTCAGAGACCAACAGTACAATTTTCTTCCATAGGACGCCTTTCAAAAATTCAAAGAAAGAGAACTGGCACGTCCTTCATAAGTCTCTCTAGAAGAAATACATGTAGTTATTTCTTTTTAAATTAAAATTTTATTCAATTATTTTTCTTCCTTCCTATGTCTTCCATCCTCTACTTGGAAGAAAAGAAAAGAAAAATAAAACCCTTGAAACAAAAATTCAGCAAGTAAAATATATGTCTGTATTGTCATGTCTGAAAACATGCCTATTCTATCATCTCTGTCAAGACAATGCTCAATTCTTTCAAATATACAGTATGTGCTGTCTATACTTGTCATCATTCTGGGTGTTCTCTTCTGAATAATAGTCAAGTTTGTAGATTGTCCTTCCTAATGCAGGCTCAGAACTGAACATTACATATTAGATATGGCCTGGAATGAATTGAATACAAAGAACTGTTGCTTTTCTATTATTTGGGACAGAGTATGAACTTTTTAGCTGCCATGTCTCCTTGTTGACTCATGGTGTGCCCAGAGTCAGTTAAAATTCTAAATCTTCTTCCTATGGCCTCTACCACCATACCTCCCCAATTCTGTATTAATGAAGTTGATTGTTAATCTTTTGTAGAACTTTTTACTCATCCCTTTAAAATTTTATTTTTTGTTATTTTAGGATCACAGAATTAGAGATGGAATGACTTCAGAAGTCACATAGTCCAAGTTTCTTCTTTTACAAGAGACTCAAAGAGGTTAGATAAATCTCTCAAAGTCACATGGGTCCTAAAGAGCAGAATTGGGTTCTGGGCTGAGGTTTTATGATTAAATCAGTCCATTGTTCTGATTTGTTAAGATCTTTTTTGAATAATTGTTTTGATAATCAATATGTGAGATTTCTTTTATACCTTTGTATCATTTGAAAACTGCACAAGCAAAAATGTTTGTGACAGCACTTTTCGAAGTGGCTAGAAACTGGAAACTGGATGCCCATCAATTGGAGAATAGCTGAATAAATTATGGTATATGAATGTTATGGAATATTATTATTATGTAAGAAATGACCAACAGGATGATTTTCATAGAGGTCTGGAGGGACTTACATGAACTGATGCTTAGTGAAATGAGTAGAACTAGGAGATCATTATACACGACAACAACAAGACAATATGATGATCAATTCTGATGAACATGGCTCTCTTCAACAATGAGTTGATTCAAACCAGTTCCAATTGTCCAGTAATGAAGAGAGCAAACTACACCCAGACAGAGAACTATGAGAACTGAGTGTGGACCACAATATAACATTTTCACTATTTCTGTTATTGTTTGTTTGCATTTTTGTTTTCCTTTTCAGATTTTTTCTTTCTAGACTCGATTTTTCTTGTGCAGCAAGATAATTGTATAAATATGTATACATATATTGGATTTAAAATATAATTTAACATATTTAACATGTATTGGATTACCTGGCATCTAGGGAAAGGGGTGGGGGGAAGGAGGTGAAAATTTGGAACAGAAGGTTTTGCAAGGGTCAGTGTTGAAAAAAATTACTCATGCATATGTTTTTTAAATAAAAAGATATAATTATAAAAATAATGAAAATAAAAATAAATGTTAAAATTGTTTTTTCATGGAACGGAGAAAAATAAAGTACTCAATAAATGAGAAAAAAAGAAAAGGAATTAGAACAGAAAAAAAATTGTATAAGCTTGCTTCCTTTTAAACCACTGATGAAAATGCTGAATGATACCAAGTCAAGAGATCCTTGAGGCCCTTTGCTGGAGATCTTTTTCCAGAATGACATATGTGCAGATCTGGTCATCAACTGAACTCTCATTTAGTCCTTCATCCTTCCATCTTGTCCACAAGGATAACATGAGACATTTTGTCAAATGTTAGGATAAAATTGAAGCATCCTTTGTCTACAGTGCTTCCTTGATCTGTCAGTCTATTAACCCAATAAAAAGGGGAAATGAGGTTTGTTTGGCATGATTTCTCTTGGTTAAGTCATGCTGGTTTTTAGTGGTCACTATTTCCCTTTCTTAGTGCTCACAAACTGTTCTCTTAGTAATATGTTTTAGAATTTGGCCAGGAATAGAAGTCAAATTCACCAGCTGATAGTTTTGCAGAATGCTTCCCTATGCCCTTGTTGAAAATTGGGATGTTTGCCCTTCCTCATGCTTGGATACTTCTCCTATTTCTCAAGATCTTTAAACATCAGCAGCAATGACTTGGCAAGTATACCAATCAGTTCTTCAGGAGCCTTGGACAGAGTTAGTCAGGGCTTGGGAAACTGAAGTAACTGAGGGCAAGCATACATTTATCTTCTCACATAAATTGTGTTCTTACTCATTCATTTCTCATTCACAATATTTTTATTCCACTTTCCCCTCACCAAAGATAATTTTCCTTAGATAAGAAAAGAGACCTTTTCACTATTAATAACAATATCATCATCTCATCTATTCCCATCTTATCCCTAATTTGATTCTCCTTTTGCCCCCAATAGAGTTACAAAAATCCTTTTTTGCTGTTTCCAATAATTACCTCATTCTGAGATTTAGGGCTTTGCATTCCAATCTTAAAGTACCATGTTACTCCTTTGACAGGTTGCCTACCCTAATATTTACCCTGGTTCCCATTTTAAAAATGAGAATCTGAGTTGATCAATGAGTTCATTGATCATACACATTCATACTGGTTTCATTAGACAATTGGTGTTTTTCAGTCATTTAATCATGTCTGACCTGTATGGGATTTTCTTGGTAAAGACACTGGAATAGTTTGCCAATTTCCCTCTCTAGTGAATTAAGGCAAACAAAAGTTAAATGACTTGACCAGGTTTGTATAGCTAGTGAGTGTCTGAGTCTGAATATTAACTCAGACTCTGAGCCCAGGGATCTATTCACTGAGCCACCTAGTTCATTGGACGATAGCCATGATTACACTAGATAGATGCCCCTTTTCCTCTTCAAAATAGAATAACTTCTATTGTTAGTCAAACATTTATTAAGTATACATGTTTCAAGTATTATGCTAATCTCCACTGATACAAAAATAGGTACTTTGTTCTCAAGCTGCTCACAATCTCACTAGGCAGATAACATGCAAACAACTATATATATAAACAAATTAAAGATATAATAAATTGGAGATCACAAAAAGAGGAAAGATACCAGAATTAAGGGAGATTGGGAAACACTTGTGTAGAATAAAGTTCCAGCTAAAATCTGGGGCTTGAAGCAGGCCAGGAAAGCCAGGAGGAGGAAATAAGGAAAGTATTCCAGGCCTGAGAGACAACTAGTGAAAAAGCCAGAGTTAGGAGATGAGGCATCTTGTAGAAAGAACATCAATGAGGTCAATGTCACTGAATCACAGGGTATGTGGAGGGGTGTAAGATAAAAGAGGACTTGAAAGATGGTGATGCTGAGTTATGAAGCTTATGAAGGTCTTTTAACACCAGAAGATTTTATATTTGATCCTGGACATGATAGGGAACCGCTGACATACACTGAATGTGGGAGAACCTAGATGGGGGGAGGATAACATGGTCAAACCTGAACTTTAGGAAGATCAAATTAACATCTGAGTGAAAAATGGACTGCAGTGGGGAAAAGACTTGTTAACACATTCCTGTTCTTTTTTGGTTATTCTCCTCTAAAGAATATTAGACCATTAGATTGTCTTTTTATCAAACCCTTAAAATCTGCTTTATTCAAGTGGTTAGTTTTACTCTATTTTTCTGTCTTGAACATCTCTATCATGAAGCAATGGCCATTTAACTCCCAAAGTTTCTGTCATTTCTACTTCAGCAACCAGTTCCTCTTTATTGGTCAGAATCAAGTCCAGAATAGTAGTTCCTTTTGTCACTTCCTGTACCTTTTAAAGGATGAAATCATCATTAAGGCAAATCAGAATGTTTCAGCTGATCTCTGGCAGAGAAAGGAAAGAGAGAAGAAAAGAGAAAGAGAGAAAGAGAAACAGATAGAGACAGAGACAAAGAGAGACAGAGAGAAACATAGTCACACACACACACAGAGGGAGAAAGGGAGGGAAAGAGAAAAAAAAGGGAGGGAGAGAGAACAAGAGCTCTATTCAAAGTCTGTGATCTGTTTCCAGAGTATTTCTTATCTAATTCTTCCTTCTGTCTAGGCGGTTTGTAGCATACCCCTATGATAGCATTCTAACTGTTTTTCCTTCTATTGATTCTTAATTCAAATCCTTTCTTCTATGTTCCTACCCCTCCTTGCCACTTTCTTATATCTCCTTGCCTAAACATATTTTAATATCCAATGAGATTCTACCACTCTTTTATCTAGTATATTCTTTTTGAATAAAGCATGCCCTTCTAGAGCCATATTGTAATAGAAAGTCCTATCCTCAGTGGTATCTATGAGAGTAAATCTACTTTCTTGTATTTCTAGTTTACCCTGTTTATTTCTTGTCCTTTGAGCAGAGGCCAGGGAAGACATTTCCTCCCTCCCACTATTCCCACGGCAATGAATACAGGCATACAACTATTGACATACAGTTTTTATGGTCCATAAGAAAGCATAACATGCAATGACCAGGAAAACAGTAGAGCACTGTTCGTGCCATAGAAACAAAAGTTTCATAAGATCTGATCCAAGTTGCATCAAATTAAGTTGTGAAAAAGGGAGAAGCAGGCCTGGTGTGCTCTGAGTGGGTGGTGGGCAGAGCAACATGAGGAAGTAAAGACTTCCTTTTTATACCTGAATAAAGCAGCTGGTGAGGAAGTGACTTTATTTCCCTCGTTATCATTGGTTTGACAGGATATCCTCTTCAGCCACATTGTGTTGAATGAAGGGCTGAGGGTTCCTTCTGCTGATTTAGTAATGCTTTTTGCTATTTTGTCCTCATCATGACTCTTCCCCTCACCCCCTCCTACTGACATTACACCAAAAATACTGATTCCATGACTGGGGGCAAGGGGGAGGTGAGACTGGGGAGAAAAGGGAAGGAAAAGGCGGGTAGGGGTTGAAGGTGGAGGGTCGGAAAGCATCCCAAATGCCTCACAAAAGAGGTTGAAGGACATGCAGCTGATTAGCCTGTACATTGGGAGAGAACCAAGCCAAGAGTTAGAAATTGAATGACTTTGCATTTTTCCAGAATCTGAACACGAGGGCTGTTCATAAATGCTTTCTCTGTGAATGGTGGTTGATTTTAGAGACACTTTGGGGGCAGAAAGGGAAAGGGGTAAGTTGAATTACAGACCAATGGCATAAAATGGAAACCCTATGTCATTCAGGCTGGAACTAAAAACCTTGAGATAAAAGAACAAATACAAAACTCAGACTTCCATTGCAGTTGAACGTTTTTTATGTATTTAGCTATACAAACAGTAGATAAGTAGGAAAATAAGGTCTAAATTAATCAAAGGGCTTAATGTTGAAAAGGCCTATCATTTAAACAATAAGCTGTTGTGTTCATTTTAGCTATATGCAACTCAAAAATAGCACTGAAAAGAAGCCTCCCTCATTCTTCAATAAAGTCTGTTGCTACTAGGATGGTTCAGAGGATTCTCCAGTACATCAATTTATGAAAGATTTTTGGCCACATATATTTGGATTCATGTCTCACTATCAAAGGACTTTTCAGGCATAGTTATTTTCTGTTTTTGATTATAAGTTTTATCTACAAAAAAAGGACAACCATGAAGTCTGTAGCAGGTTTTCAAACCATTGGGATAAGGGAGGAGTAACTAGATGGATGATATGTTATTGGTCTCTTCATGACTACTTAGTTTTTCATTCCAGTGTAGCAAAACTAGCATGGAAATATAGCCAAACAAATGTATTTAAGAAGAAAATCATTTTAAGGAGAGATGAATAATTAAATATATGATTAATAAAATGTGGTGGTAGAGTATGCTAAAAAAAAATGAAAAACTTAAAGTGCAGGTTACTGCTAAGGGCCTGAGGAATGATGTATTTAATCTTATTCTGTACCTAAGAAAATTCATGAGATATACTCTATATGTCAAATTAACAAAATAATATTACTCCATTTGGGAAAGCTAAGGTTTTTATAGTTTCCCATAGGAAAAAAACTAAATAAAAATAAGGTGCCACAGTTGTACATCTTAAGTTCATTGTCTAGAAAATGGTGGTTCTCAAAGTGTGTTCTGAACATCTCTGAGACCTATTAATAGATCTATGAACTCAAAATTATTTTCATTACAATATTAAGACATTATTTGTTTATTAAAATACTCCTCCATTTTCCTACTAGATGTCAATGTGAGGGGGGACTTTTGTGATACACTTCAACCAAAATTACGTATTACCACAGATTGAACATGGAAGAATACATAAGAATCCATTTGGCTCCTATTAAACTAGATGTTAAAGAGATTTGCAAAACTGGAAAATAATACTACTTTTATCACTAAATTGTTTTAGAAAATATATTTCACAGAAATTCATGTTAAATAAGTAAGAAGTTTGTTCTTATTTAATGAATTGGCAAAGAAATATTTTTCAAATTTATGCATTTTAATTTCTAATGCAATAAACACCAAAAGATATAACTCATAGGAACAAAAGTACTCTGGGGTCCTCAATATTTTTTAAGAGTGTAAAGGGGTCCTGACACTGAAAAGTTTGAAAACTGCTTCTCTAGAATCACAGATCAGGAAGCCATAGGATCATAGATCTTAAGCAAGAAGAGGCAATAGAGGTTATTCATTCTTAATTCCCTCATTTTAACAGGGAAACTGAGGCCTAGGCAGATGAGACTCTTTACCCAACATAACTCAGAAATAGGATTCAGTATTAGGCCCTGTGGTGCCAATTTTTTTTTAGCCCCTTGTATCATACAACTTTTCTGTCTTAAATGATCTTCTGACATGGAGAAACATTTCAACCCCATGTCTTTCAGAGGCTGTTTCTACATGTCCATAATGCCCTGGTGACTTAGGGATGCAAGGTTGGATAAGAGATTGCTCCTGTTTTCTAATATCTTCAATAGCTCTTAATAAGAATAACAAAAATGGCATCAACTTCATGTAGCATATTTCCCTCAGTGAGCCAAAAGTCCTTCAAAAACAGAAATTAATTTACCATATAAAATACCTGGGCCATACGTCAAGGCTACTCTTCTTGCCCACATTTTATAGTCATTAAATAAATGAAGCATGGAAAGGTTGAGTGACTTCCTCATGATCCCAATGAACAAGTTGAGCATGAGTCAGGGATTCAGCTAAGATTTCAGCCCAGCTTTTCTAGGGCCTTACCAGAGGTCTCTGCCTTAAAAATCAAGGGTTCCTCCAATTACTTTTTTCCTCCCCTTCTTTACAGACTTCCCCTTTGTACCATGTGCCGCTCAAAGCCATTGAATGGCATGGCATGCAGCCATTTCTGGGGCCATGTATGTCCTTTATTCATTGGGGCAATTACTTTTATTTTTAAAGCTATCTTTCTGAACATAAAAATAATTATAGATTTGAATTTTAGAGGTGCTTTTCTTATTTGTATTATTTAAACTATTCTAAAGAATGGTAAATACACAGTATTGTATTAATACTTGAAGGCTTTCTATCCTGTTAACAGCTGTCAGAGCTTGTGTTCGGCTGGCATAGCCTTTAAGAATTCAGAGATACCTTCAGGCCATGATGAGCTATTGAAATGGGATTTAAATGGAGGAATGATAACTGACATTTCTTTAATGCTTTAAGGATAACCAAGTGTTTTCCTAGGAGTGGCTCTGAAACATAGGTAATACTAAATATCAAGATCCCAGTTTTATAAATGAAGAAACTGAGGTTTAACAGAGATATTAGTACTTACAATCACACACCAGGAGTTTCTAAGCTAGAAATGACAGTAATAATAGTTAAAACTTATGTAGGGTATTTCATTTGCAAGCACTTTAATCCAGGTACACTGGTTTACTCATTACTCTTCTCATAAGATTCCAGGTTCCATCTCTATACCACTGACATCTTTCCCTCCATCTTTGGAATATCTTCCCTCCTTTCTAGCTCTTGGAATCTTGGTTCCTTCTGCTCTTAGCTCATGTATCACCATGTGTTTATCCCAGTCCCTCGAGCAGGCTAGTGCTTTCTCCTCCAAGGTTATTTAGTAACTGCTTTGAATTAGTTTTGTATTTATATACTCATATGCATTAGAATGTAAGTGGGTAAGAGCTAATTCATTTTTGTTTATACATACCAGTGATTAATACAGTGCTTGACACATAGTAGGGCTTAAGGAATAATTTTTCATTAATTGATTTGTGCCTGTCTGACATTTTGCAAAAATACTGTTTGGCCCATAACTTTCAAACACAAAAACTGTGTAATAGAATGAGTTACTTTTGATTAAGGATCTTGAGATCATTATCATTCACCTTTTAAAGATGGAGAAATTGATGATCTAGCATTATATGATGGAAAGGACACAGCACTGAGTCAGAATGATCCCATGTCTTGGTGGTTGGAAGCTCCAAGAAGAGTCATTACTTTACTATGTATATTAGTCTCTGCATTGGAACCCATATTCCAAATTATCAAGGGACTTAGCAATATTGTATAGTTTACCCCTGGGGATACTATTTGCTGGTGGGCTTCAATGCTATCGAAAAAACTTAGGAATGGATGAGAATGAAGTACAGTTGTTTAACTATGGGAGAATCATTTAACTTCCTTAAGATTGTAAAGTTGAGATAATGGGAGTCATTATTTAACAGGATTTTGACAATTAAATGAGACAGTGAATACATAATGCTTTGCAAATTTTGAAGCTCTATATAAATGACAATATTGTTATTATTAATTATCTTGTGACACACCTGTATGACCTCAAGCAAATCACAACCTTAATTCTC